>NC_057395.1:44956255-45025293 GCF_019320065.1 Cervus canadensis | reverse complement strand
CTATGTTCTCCTCTAGGAGTTTTATAGTTCTGGTCTTACATTTAGATCTTTAATCCATTTTGAGTTTATTTTTGTGTATGGTGTTAGAAAGTGTTCTAGTTTCATTCTTTACAAGTGGTTGACCAGTTTTCCCAGCACCACTTGTTAAAGAGGTTGTCTTTTTTCCATTGTATATCCTTGCCTCCTTTGTCAAAGATAAGGTGTCCATAGGTTCGTGGATTTATCCCTGGGCTTTCTATTCTGTTCCATTGATCTATATTTCTGTCTTTGTGCCAGTACCATACTGTCTTGATGACTGTGGCTTTGTAGTAGAGTCTGAAGTCAGGCAGGTTGATTCCTCCAGTTCCATTCTTCTTTCTCAAGATTACTTTGGCTATTCGAGGTTTTTTGTATTTCCATACAAATTGTGAAATTCTTTGGTCTAGTTCTGTGAAAAATACCGTTGGTAGCTTGATAGGGATTGCATTGAATCTATAGATTGCTTTGGGTAGAATAGCCATTTTGACATTATTGATTCTTCCAATCCAGAAAAAATAAACAAAATTGACAAGCCATTAGCAAGACTCATTAAGAAACAAAGAGAGAAGAACCAAATTAACAAAATTAGAAATGAAAATGGAGAGATCATGACAGACAACACTGAAATACAAAGGATCATAAGAGACTACTACCAGCAGCTCTATGCCAATAAAATGGACGACTTGGATGAAATGGACAAATTCTTAGAAAAGTATAACTTTCCAAAACTGAACCAGGAAGAAATAGAAGATCTTAACAGCCCATCACAAGCAAGGAAATCGAAACTGTAATCAAAAATCTTCCAAGCAAACAAAAAGCCCAGGACAGAGGCTTTCACGCTGAAATCTACCAAATTTATAGAAGAGCTAAACACCTACTTACCTCAAACTCTTCCAGAAAATTGCAGATGAAGGAAGCTTCCAACTCATTTATGAGGCCACCATCACCCTAATTCCAAACCAGACAAAGATGCCACAAAAAAAGAAAACTACAGGCCAATATCACTGATGAACATAGATGCAAAAATCCTTAACAAAATTCTAGCAAACAGAATCCAACAACATATTAAAAAAATCATACACCATGACCAAGTGGGCTTTATCCCAGGAATGCAAGGATTCTTTAATATCCGCAAATCAATCAATGTAATACACCACATTAACAAATTGAAAGATAAAACCATATGATTATCTCAATAGACGCAGAAAAATCCTTTGACAAAATTTAACATCTGTTTATGATAAAAACCCTCCAGAAAGCAGGAATAGAAGGAACATACCTCAACATAATAAAAGCTATATATGTCAAACCCACAGCAAGCATCACCCTCAATGGTGAAAAATTGAAGGCATTTCCCCTGAAATCAGGAACAAGACAAGGGTGCCCACTCTCACCACTACTATTCAACATAGTGTTGGAAGTTCTGGCCACAGCAATCAGAGCAGAAAAAGAAGTAAAAGGAATCCAGATAGGAAAAGAAGAAGTAAAACTCTCACTGTTTGCAGATGACATGATCCTCTATATAGAAGACCTTGGGTTCTTGAGCTGCTGAGTCTGATGGTCCACAGCCCATTCTCACAGGTGGAAGAAAGGAAGGAGGTTCCCCCTCTCCTGGCCCCTCTCCTGGTTCTCTCCTCTCTGGACTCACCTCCCACGTGTGACAGAGATCCACTGAGTCAAATATCAGTTTTCCATTTTCATCTTTTGGAAATAATTCCTTCCCTGGCTGGAATGGAAGCAGTCATTTTAGAGACATCAAAAAATAATTTCTTGCATTTAGCCAGGCTTCCAGGCACCAGGGATTAAACCTCCATCAGGTAGGTTTATAACTTTCTAGATACTAATATTTGCAATGTGATTTGCATATATAGAGTTGTCAGTAATGCCTTTAATAGGGAGACTTATTCTAATCTCTTACATTCAATATATGTTGTAATAAATACAATCTTTCTAGATCCTAAAAGGGACACACAGTGACTTCTCTGAATTTTCTCTGTTCCTTGTACTTACCTATTTTGAAATTCCTTTCTGTGCTGGGAATGGCAGTAAGTTACATGACATAATTTCCAGAATAAAAATTTCAATCTTGACCTGGGCTAGATTTCAGATTTCCTTTTATCTCTGAACATCAGATACCCTAGGGCAGACATGTGAACCAGCAAGGCTCTTTTTAGGTTGATATGGAATGTGGACAATCCAGACATGCTCTCAAATGTTCATGACCATGATGAACCTTAGGCTGCCCCAAGGCCATATTTGCAACTAATGAAAAATGTTCAGTAAAAATAAAGCAAACCATGAGTTGTGCCATATTAAAGGATAGAAAAAAGAAGTTATTTCTGAAGAGTACTGCAACCCTCAATTCTGCCTGTGGCTGGGATTTGCCATCTACATGGTCCATGAAACTATTTTGCATCAGATGGCTTGAGTTTATTTCTGTGACTTGAAATCAAGAGTTCAAAGTAATAATTTTCTTAATGGCTAAGTGCAGTCCACAAGTGTCATTCTGAAGACAAGGGAGAGCATAGGCAAGGTCTCCCAAGTCCCTATAAATGTATGAGATTTAGACGCACCCAGAGGGAGTGCCACCAAATCTGCTCACCTAGAAAGGGTGAAAGACAAGATAAACTCATCATATTCAATGTAAGGCAGTGACATGCTCATCAAGGCTGCACCAAACTCTTGGTTCATGAAATCCCCAGACACTCAGGAGTCATAAGCAGGACTGTGTGTGGAACTGTCTTATTTTATTTCCTTTAACTTTTCAGGCAGAGCCTCAGCTTATTAACTCCTTTCTCTGGGAGACATGTAGGGATTCGAAGAAACTCAGTAAAAAATGATCACAAATGATTACTTGGGGGATTCTACTCTAGTGTGATCATCCCTTCAACCTACTAAGACAAATCTTAATTCAACCATTCATGCAAGTTGTTGAACATTCTAAGACAAGATATAACATTGATGTGATCACACAAATTTCTAACCTTCAGAGCCAGTGGAAAATGAATAATATAGAGATCAACATAGTCCAGTTGAAGACTTTTCAGTGACTTTTCCAAGGCTGGTCGGACCAACTCTGGTCGAAAGGATGTGCACCAAAGCTGTAGAGGTTAAAGAATAAAAATTGTATTAGTAATACTTTAGGTAATTTTTTTTGGCCATACCATGTGCTTGTGGGATATTACACAAGCACACACTCACAACACATACAGTACCTTTGAAGTGCAGAATATGTCTTCTCTCTTCACAGTGCCATCTGCAATCTTGCTTTGAATGGCCTGTCCAACCTGCTCTTCATTTTGGTACACATGAGCACAGTCAATATGGCGGAACCCAACCTCTATAGAGAATGGGGTGAATTCCAGAGCTTCCATCTTAGCAACCTACATAAGCAACAAAGGTAGAAGTCGAATATCCACATAAGAGATTGCTAGGCACAAGCTTTGATCTTCCCAAGAATAAACTTTTTTCTGTGTCTTTGGTTAGTTCTGTATGTTTAGTGATGAACCCATGACAGCTTCCCTTAACATTCCTAATAGGTAATTAAATGGTCACCACCCAGAAACCCTTCAACATCTGGTGATCAGTGGTTGATTGTTGGTATCAGAGGATGGCAAGAGCACCACTAGGTTCAGTGATTTCCTGGAAGAACCCAAGGGACTCAACAAGATGTTGTAGTCATGAATAAGATTTATAATGTGAGGAGTTTGAAGCAAAATGAACAGTTACAATGTGCCTAGTAAAAGTATCAGAACCAAGGTGAAAGCTTCTGAGACTTCTGTCCACCAGTGAAGCCACACAGACTGAATACAATGAAAAAAAATTGTATCTATTCAAGGTGTACAATGTGATGTTCTCATAAATGTCACTCATGTTATTCACTAGACCGATTCTTTGCAACTCCATGGATAGCAGCACGCCAGGCTTCCCTGTTCTTCACTAACTCCCAGTTTGCTCAAACTCATGTCCATTGGGCCAATGATGCCATCAAACCATCTCATCCTCTGTCACCTCCTTCTCCTCCTGCTGTCAATCTTTCCCAGAATCAGGGTCTTTTCCAATGAGTCAGCACTAGCATCAGGTAGCCAAAGTACTGGAGCTTCAGCTTTAGCATCAGTCATTCCAAGGAATATTCAGATTTTATTTCCTTTAAAATTGATTTTTTTTTTATCTGCTTGCTGCCCAAGGGACTTTCAAGAGTCTTCTCCATCATCACATTTTGAATGCATCAGTTCTTCAGCGCCCAACCCTCTTTATGGTCCAACTCTCACATCTGTACAAAACTACTGGAAAAACCATAGCTTTGACTCTATGGACCTTTGTTGGCAAAGTAATATCTCTGGTTTTCAATACACTGTCCACATTTGTCACAGCTTTTCTTCCAAGGAGCAAGTGTCTTTTAATTTTCTGGCTGCTGTCACCACTCACAGTGATTTTGAATCCCCCAAAAATAAAGTCCATCAGTGTTACCATTCTCCCCATCTATTTGCCATAAAGTTATGGAAACAGATGCCATGAGCTTAGTTTTTTGAATGTGGAATTTTAAGCCAACATCTTCACTCTCCATTTTTACCTTCATCAAGAGGCTGCTTAACTCCTCTTCACTTTCTGCCATTATTGTGGTGTCATCTACATATCTGACATTATTGATATTCCTCCCGGCAATCTTGATTCCAGCTTGAGCTTCATCCATTTATTTATTTATTATTTTACATAATAAAATGCACAGAGAAACTTTGCAATTGCAGTCACCCTCAAAGGAAAGCAAGTCAGTGTTCTTGACAGCTGAGTCTCACCACTTCTGCCAAGCTGGGAAAGAGATGGAAATGAGTGGAACACAGAGTAATCTGTAGGTGAGCACAGTCTCAGACCCTGATGCAGAGTGAATGCTGAATGCTTTCTTCCTTTTCATACGATTGGTTCTAGCCTGGTTAGTGGAACAATTTGATGCTCCCAGAGTCACACTGGACTCAATGACTTGATAATCCAAGTCCCCTTACATTAATGTTGCATCTGTCTACTATTTATATCTCAACCCCTAACCACTACTGTTACCTCTTCAGGTGCATAGGTTCCAAATCCCAGGACAGGAATGAAGTGGCCATCATTAAGTTTCACCTTCTGTTGTTTGGGATCCATTGCTGTTTCTTCTCTGAGTAAGTAGACTCTGATTTTTTTTCTTCTTCCTACACAGGTTAGGAAAAACAGGAAGGTAACACCCCAGCTGCACCATCCAATGATAGCAGATATATTGTAGGAGGAGCATGATTAAACCAATACCCATTGAGTAAGAACAGGATTGAAATCAGTCAACTTATTTGCTTTTTCTTATCAGTAAAACCTTATTACATAATGATGATATGTGCTGAACAATTACCGACCATATGTTATACTAGAAATTTCCACAAGAGCAATATTTTTCATTTTTCTATTACAAAGTCAATCTCAATCAAATATCAATTGAAACAACTCTCTTACAATGAAAACATACACACATACACAAACCACACAACCTAAAAGTATTTTGAAAACATTTTTCAAAATGTTACCCCTTGATAAAGAATCAAAATTTCAAATGAAAATAAATTTGCCCTTTTACATTTCCCACCAGCAAAATTATTTTGTTTGCAGATCTGACTGGTGAAATCCTGAACAGTATGTGGAAACCAGACATTTTGGCAAAGTACTTATTGGAGGTTAATTATTAACAGCCTTAGGATACCATGTGCACTGTGCAAAGCGACTCTGAATGTTTATACCTTGTAGCTAGTTATATAACTTTTAGAGTACTCTCATAACATAACTGATACATATTTTACATTATTTACTAAATGTTGCATATTATTCATAAAAGAAAAATCTATTTTAAAAAAATGTAAAATACAACAAATTTGCAAAGAGTAATGGAAATTGTGATACACTGATGCACGGGGATGTTGTGAAGACAAATAAAATTTAACATGTGCAGTGACATCAACAAAATGGTGAGCTAGAAGGACTGAATTCTCCCAAGGAAAGACAAGAAAAGAAAGAGAAGGTGGCTGAAAAACCTCATAGGAGTTCTGGGAAACAGACACAGATCTACAGCATCAAAGTGAACATGCAACTAGGAAAAATGCAGAACAGAGTGACAGGGAATTTCATTATGTATTTACTCACCGGTCTCCTACACAATCAGTCTCTCCCATCAGGAAGCTTCCATAAGCCTCTTATCCTTATCTGTCAGAGGGAATACAGAATGAAAACCACAATAACAGAAACCTAATCAAACCGATCACATGGAACACAGACTCGTCTAATTCAAGAACTATAAGCCATGTCATCTAGGGCCACCCAAGATGGACGGATCATGGGGGAGACTTCTGACAAAACGTAATCCACTGGAGAAGGGAATGGCAAACCACTTCAATATTCTTGCCTTGAGAACCCCATGAACAGTATGAAAAGGCAAGAAGATATGACACTGAAAGATGCACTCCCCAGGTCAGTAGGTGCCCAATATGCTGCTGGAGAAGAGTGGAGAAATAATTCCAGAAAGAATGAAGAGATGGAGCCAAAGTGAAAACAACGCCTAGTTGTGGATGTGACTGGTGATGGAAGTAAAGTCTGATACTGTAAAGAGCAATATTGCATAGGAACCTGGAATGTTATGTCCATGAATCAAGGTAAATTGGAAGTGGTCAAACAGGAAATAGCAATAGTGAACATAGACATTTTAGGAATCAGTGAACTAAAATGTACTGGAAAGGGTGAATCTAACTCAGATGATCATTGTATCTACTACTGTGGCCAAGAATCCCTTTGAAGAAATGGAGTAACCATCACAGTCAACAAGAGTCTGAAATGCAGTACTTGGTTCCAATCTCATAAACGACAGAATGATCTCTGTTCATTTCCAAGGCAAACCGTTCATTATCACAGTAATTCAAGTCTATGCCCCGACCAGTAATGCTGAAGAAGCTGAAGTTGAACAGCCCTATGAAGACTTACACTACCTTCTAGAACTAACACCAAAAAAAGATGCCTTTTTCATCATAGGGGACTGGAATGCAAAAGGAGGAAGTCAAGAGATACCTGGAGTAACAGGTAAATTTGGCCTTGGAGTACAGAATGAAGCAGGGTAAAGGCTAACAGAGTTTTCTCAAGAGAATGCACCAGTCATAGCAAACACCCTCTTCCAACAACGAAAAGAAGACTCTACACTTGGACATCACCAGATGGTCAATACCGAAATCAGATTGATTATAGTCTTTGCAGCCAAAGATGGAGAAGCTCTATATAGTCAGCACAAACAAGACTGGGCACTGACTATGACTCAGATCATGAACTCTTTATTGCCAAATTCAGACTTAACTTGAAGAAAGTAGGGAAAACCACTAAACCATTCAGTTTTGACCTTAATCAAATCCCTTACGATTATACAGTGGAAGGGACAAATAGATTCAAGGGATTATATCTGATAGACAGAGTGCCTCAAGAACTATGGACAGAGGTTTGTGACATCATACAGGAGGCAGTGATCAACCATCCCCAAGAAAAAGAAATGCAAAGAGGCAAAATGGTTGTCTGTTAGTTAGTTCAGTCGCTCAATTGTGATGCCATGGACTGCAGCATGCCAGCTCTCCCTGTCCATCACCAACTCTTGGAGCTTGATCAAACTCACATCCATTGAGTTGGTGATGTCATCCAACCATCTCATTCTCTGTCATCCCCTTCTCCTCCAGACTTCAATCTTTCCAGAATCAGGGTTTTTCCCAATGAGTCCATACTTCACCTCAGGTGGCCAAAGTATTGGAGTTTCAGCTTCAGAATTAGTCCTTCCAATGAATATTCAGGATTGATTTCCTGTATGATGGACTGGTTTGATCTTCTTGCAGTCCAAGGGACTCTCAAGAGTCTTCTCCAACACCACAGTTCAAAAGCATCAATTCTTTGGCTGTCAGCTTTCTTTATAGTCCAACTCTCTCATCCATACATGACCACTGGAAAAACCATAGCCTTGACGAGACATACCTTTGTTGGTAAAGTAATGTCTCTTCTTTGAAATATGCTGTCTAGGTTGGTCATAACTTTCCTTCCAAGGAGTAAGCATCTTTTAATTTCATGGCTGCAGTCATCATCTGCAGTGATTTTTTTTTTCATTTATTTTTATTAGTTGGAGGCTAATTACTTTACAATATTGTAGTGGTTTTTGTCATACATTGACATGAATCAGCCATGGATTTACATGTATTCCCCATGCCGATCCCCCCTCCCACCTCCCTCTCTACCGGATCCCTCTGGGTCTTCCCAGTGCACCAGGCCCGAGCACTTGTCCCATGCATCCAACCTGGGCTGGTGATCTGCAGTGATTTTGAGGCCCAAAAATATAAAGTCTGTCACTATTTCCACTGTTTCCCCATGTATTTGCCATGAAGTGATGGGACCAGATGCCATGATCTTAGTTTTCTGAATGTTGAGTTTTAAGACAACTTTTTTACTCTCCTCTTTCACTTTCATCAAGAGGCTCTTTATTTCTTATTCCTTTTCTGCCGTAATGGTGATGTCATCTGCATATCTGAGGTTATTGATATTTCTCCCAGCAATCTTGATTGTGGCTTGTGCTTTATCCAGACTAGCATTTCTTATGATGTACTCTGCATATAAGTTAAATAAGCAGGGTGACAATATACAGCCTTGACATACTCCTTTCCCTATTTGGAACTAGTCTGTTGGTTGTCTGAGGAGGCCTTAAAAATAGCTGAGAAAGAAAGAGAAGCTAAAGGCAAAGGAGAAAAGGAAATATATACCCATTTGAATGCAAAGTTTCAAAGAATAGCAAGGAGAGATAAGAAAGCCTTCCTCAGTGATCAATGCAAAGAAATAGATGAAAACAATAGAATGGGAAAGACTAGAGATTTCTTCAAGAAAATTAGAGATACCAAGGGAACATTTCATGCAAAGATGGGCACAGTAAAGGACAGAAATGGTATGAGCCTAAGAGAAACAGAAGATATTAAGAAGAGGTGGCAAGAATACACAGAAGAACTATACAGAAAAGATCTTCATGACCCACATAACCACTATGGTGTGATCACTCACCTAGAGCCAGACATCCTGGAATGCAAAGTCAAGTGAGCCTTAGGAAGCATCACTACAAACAAAGCTAGTGGAGGTGATGGAATTTCAGTTGAGCTATTTCAAATCCTAAAAGATGGTGCTGTGTAAGTGCTGCACTCAATATTCCAGCAAATTAGGAAAACTCAGCAGTAGCCACAGGACTGGAAAAGGTCAGTTTTCATTCCAATCCCAACTAAAGGTAGTGCCAAAGAATGTTCAACCTACCACACAATCGCACTCATCTCACATGCTTTCGTAGTGGTGCTCAAAATTCTCCAAGCCAGGCTTCAACAGTACATGAACCGTGAACTTCCAGATGTTCAAGTTGGATTTAGAAAAGGCACAAGAACAAGAGAACAAATTGCCAACAACCTCTGGATGATAAAAAAAAGCAGGAGAGTTCCACAAAAACATCTGCTTCATTAACTATGCCAACGCCTTTGACTGTGTAGATCACAACAAAGTGTGGAAAATCCTTAAAGAGATGGGAATGCAAGGTCACCTTACCTGCCTCCTGAGAAGTCTGTATGCAGGTCAAGAAGCAACAGTTAGAACCAGATATGGAACAACAGACTGCTTCCAAATTGGGAAAGCAGTACATCAAGGCTGTATATTGTCACCCTATTTATTTAACTTCTATGCAGAGTACATCATGAGAAATGCCAGACTGGATGAAGCACAAACAGGAATCAAGATTGCTGGAAGAAATATCAATAACTTCAGATACACAGATGACACTACCCTTATGGCAGAAAGGGAAGAAGAGTTAAAGAGCCTCTTGATGAGAGTGAAAGAGAAGACTGAAAATGCTGACTTATAACTCAGCATTCAGGAAGCTAAAATCATGGCATCTGGCTCCATCACTTCATGGCAAATAGATGGGGAAACAATGGAAACAGTAAAAGGCTTCATTTTGGGGGGCTCCAAAGTCACTGCAGATGGTGACTGCAGCCATGGAATTTAAAGATGCTTACTTCTTGGAAGAAAAGCTATGACCAACATAGGCAGCATTTTAAAAAGCAGATACATTACTTTGCCAACAAAGGTCCATCTAGTCAAACCTATCGTTTTTCCAGTAGTCATGTATGGATGAGAGAGTTGGACTATAAAGAAAGCTGACAGCCAAAGAATTGATGTTTTTGAACTGTGGTGTTGGAGAAGACTCTTGAGAGTCCCTTGGACTGCAAGGAGATCCAACCAGTCCATCCTAAAGGAAATCAATCCTGAATATTCATTGGAAGGACTGATTCTGAAGCTGAAACTCCAATACTTTGGCCACCTGATGCAAAGAACTGACTCATTTGAAAAGACCCTGAAACTGGGAAAGATTGAAGGCTGGATGAGAAAGGGATGACAGGGGATGAGATGGTTGGATGGCATCACCTACTCGATAGACATGAGTTTGATTAAACTCCAAGAGTTGGTGATGGACAGGGAAGACTGGTGTGCTGCTGTCCATGGGGTCAGACATGACTGAGCAACTGAACTGAACTGATCCTCCTCCTGCCTGGAGTAGTACAGTCTTGATCAGTTCCCAGTTACCTCCCTCAAACCAGACTGCTCACAGAACAGTGTATGATGTTCCAACTAACTTGAGGGCTACCTGGAGACTGGAGTCTGTTCCAGTTACCTCTAAACTCAAATGGAAGAACACCTGGAGTGGTTATTGCAGCTGCAGGGGAACTATACATATATAGTCCCTGGCCCCATATATATATATGTCAGGGACAAAGGAATAAGGGTTTAGATATAGACTAGACCACGTATTAATAAAACCCTGAGTAGAATTGGTGTGTGTCTTTGGGGGACATAGAGCATTAAGAAACAGTCAAAAATTCACTGGAATCAGAAAGACATTCTCAGTCCAGGCAAGATGTTGACTCAGAATTGAATTGAAACCCCTTAGCTTTCCTGTTGCACTGATCCCCAGGACAAAGAACATGATGAAAAAACTAATGAAGGAAAGTCATGATAAGGAACAAATCTACCAATAGTGAGTTTTCACCTGTTTTTTCAGGTACCCAATTGTGAACACACACACACACAGGAACACACACACATCCGAACGGGACAGGGCAGCCATTAGAGAGGTGCCAGAGAAGCAAGATCAGGAGCTGTGACTAGTGTGCCAGGGTTGTAGCACATGCATGGCCGCCTGCTGCAGGGGCTGCTGGCAAAAGTGCCAGAGCAGGGGGGCAGGGGTGAGAAGGGGCAGTGCACACTTACAAGGAGTGGAATGAGTTTGTACCCAACCATCAGAGTTCTGCTCCAGCATCTTGGGGCCCACAAGGCCCAGTAGGGTGGGGACAACCAGTGAGCACAGAAACCTCTACTCACACTTGGCTCTGGTGTAGCCTCTCTCTCCCCTTCCCATCAAGATGCCAGCTGCCAGCATGCCCTGGGGTAGGGGTGACCCTGCCAACATCAGCTCCAGCTCTGCCCCAGATCCTCTGGTCACAAAGACTGCACAGGGACCCGTCCACACAAGGACACCTCAGAAAGACCAAGGCAGATAATTTTCACCTAATTTCATAGGGATGCTTCCTGGTGGCTCAGCTGGTAAAGAATCTGCCTGCAATGCAGGAGACCTGGATTGATCCCTGGGCTGGGAAGACCCCCTGGAGAATGGAACAGCAACCCTCTCCAGTATTCTGGCCTGGAGAATTCCATGGACTATACAGTCCATGGGGTCACAAAGAGTCGGACATAACTGAGCAACTTTCACTTCATAGGGAGAGAGGAAGTTAAGCAAAATGAGAAGAGAGAGGAATTTGTGTCAAATGAAACAATAAGAATAAACACCTGAAAAAAAAATCAGCTATGAGACAGATACTGATAGTTTACCCATATAATTTACCAGAATTTAGAAGCATAAAAAGAATGCTACCTTAACTAGGGAATAGAACATACTAACATTCACAGTGTAGGGATTCCAGAAGCAGAAGAGAGGGGGAGAGGGGCAGAAAATGTATCTGATGAAATTATGGCTAAAATTTTCTGAGCCTGAGACTTCCCTGGTGGTCCAGTGCTTCCACTGCAGGGGGCACAGGTTTTGAAACTGGCCAGGGAACTATTTACCAAAGGTGATTAAAATCATGAGATGGGGGGGTGTTCCTGGATTACCTAGACCACTCTGGTGTAATTAGAGTCCTTATACATGGGACCTGGGAGGGTTGTAGTTGCAGAGAAGGTGGGAAGATAGAAGCATTAGATAAGAGAATCCAAGACACTATGCACTGTCTCTGAAGATGCTGGAAGAGTCTCCAAGACAAAAAAATGAAGTGTTTTCTTGTACAGTGACACAGTCGAGTCTGACTCTTTGCACCCCATAAACTATAGCACACAAGGAATCCCTGTCCTTCACTATCTCCTGGGGTTTGCTCAAACTCATGTCCATTGAGTCAATGATGCCATCAAACCAGCTCATCTTCTGCCGTGCCCTTCTCCTCCTTCCCTCAGTCTTTCCCAGAATCAGGGTCTTTTTCCAATGAGTCAGCTCTTTGCATCAAGGGGAAAAATATTGGAGCTTCAGCATCAGTCCTTCCAATGAATAATCAGGATTGTTTTCTTTTAGGACTGACTGGTTTGTTCTCCTTGCTGTTGAAGGGATTAAGAGTCTTCTCCAGCACCACAGTTCAAAAGCATCAATTCTTTGGCACTCAGCCTTCTTTATGGTTCAACTATCACATCCATACATGACTACTGAAAAAACCATAACTTTGACTATATGGACTTTGGTGGAAAACATGATGTCTTGCTGTTGAAGGAACTAAGAATCTTCTCCTTCCTGTTGAAGGGACTAAGAGTCTTCTCCAGCACCACAGTTCAAAAGCATCAATTCTGCAGCACTCAGACTTCTTTATGGTTCAACTCTCACACCCATACATGACCACTGAAAAAACCATTCTTTGACTATATGGACCTTGGTGGGCAAAGTGATGTCTCTGTTTTTTAATACATTGTCTAAGTTTGTTATAGATTTTTTTTCAAGGAACAAGTGTCTTAATTTCCTGGCTGCAGTCATGGTTCACAGTGACTTTGCAGCCCAAGAAAATGAAGTCTGTCACTGTTCCCATTTCCCCCTCATCTATTTGCCATAAAGTGATGGGACTGGATGGGCTTCCTGGTGGCACTAGTGGTAAAGAACTTGCCTGCCAATGCAGGAAACATAAGTGGCGTGGGTTCTACATCTGGGTCAGGAAGATTCCCTAAAGGAGGGCATGGCAATCCACTCCAGTATTCTTGCTCGGAGAATCCCTGGACAATGGAGCCTGGTTGGCTGCAGTCCATAGGGTCGCAAAAAGTCGTACATGACTGAAATGACTTAGCATGCACTCATGCACGATGTGACTGATTGCAATGATCTTATTTTCTTGAATGTTGAAAGTTAAGCCAGGCTTTTCACTCTCCTCTGCCACCTTCATCAAGAGGCTCTTAATTTCTCTTTGCTTTCTACCAGAAACGTGGAGTCATCTGCATAACTGAGATTATTGATATTTCTCCCAGCAATCTTAATTCCAGCTTGTGATTCATCCAACCCTGCACTTAGCTTGATGTACTCCACATATAAGTAAAATATGCAGGGTGACAATATACAGCCTTGACATACTCCTTTTCCAATCGAATCAGTTCATTTCTCCATGTCTGGCTCTAACTGTTGCTTCTTGACCTGCATACAGGTTTCTCCAGAAGCAGGTAAGGTTTTATAGCATTCCCATCTCTTTAAGAATTTTCCACAGTTTGTTCTGATCCACACAAAGACTTTCGAGTAGTCATGGAAGCAGAAGTAGATGTTTTTATGGAATTCCCTTGCTTTTTCTATGATCCAAGAGATATTGGCAATTTGATCATTGCTTCCTCCACATTTTCTAAATCCAGCTTGTAAAAGTTCTCGGTTCACATATTGCTAAAGTCTAGCTTAAAGGATTTTGAACATTACATTGCTAGCATGTGAAATGAGTGAAATTTGCAGTAATTTGAACGTGCTCTGGCATTGCCCTTTTTTGTGACTGGAATAAAAACTGAATTTTTCCAGTCCTGTGGCCACTGCTTTGCTTTCCAAGTTTTCTGGCATATTGAGTGTAGCACTTTAACAGCATCATCTTTTAGGATTTGAAATAGCTCAGCTGGAATTCCATTATGTCCACTAACTTTGTTCATAGTGATGCTTCCTAAGGCTGATTAGACTTCACACTCCAGGATTCTGGCTAGAGGTAAGTGACAATACCATCGAGGTTATCCAGGTCATAAAGACCTTTTTTATACAGTTCTTCGGTGTATTCATGCACCTCTTTTTAATCTCCTCTGCTTTTTTTAAGCCCTTACCATTTATTTCCTTTATTTTCTTCCTCTTTACATGAAAAGTTTCCTTGGTATCTCTAATTCTCTTGAAGAAACATTTAGTCTTTCCCATTCTATCATTTTAGTCTATTTCTTTTCATTGTTCAGTTAAGAAGGCTTTCTTATCTCTCCTCGCTATTCCTTGGAACTCTGTGCTCAGTTGGGTATATCTTTCCCTTGCTCATTTGCCTGTCCCAAGTCCTCTTTCCTCAGCTATTTGCAAGGTCTCCTCAGACAGCCATTTTGCCTTCTTGCATTTCTTTTTCTTCAGGATAGTTTGGTCACCACTTCCTGTACAGTGTTACAAGCCTCATCCATAGTGTTCAGGCACTCTGTCTATCAACTTAATCCCCTGAATCTATTAAACATTTCCATTATATCATCATAAGGGATTTGATTTAGGTCATATGTGAATGGCCTAGTGACTTTCTTACTACAGGTAAGGAATACAGCCCCACCTATCAGCAGAAAATTGGATAAAAGATTTACTGAGCATGACCCTGCCTACCAGAGTAAGACTTAATTTTTCCCACAGTCAGTCCCTCCTATCAGGAAGCTTGCAAAACCTCTATCTTCATCCAGCACATGGCAGACAGGGGAGCAAGAATTTCAATCCGATGGCCCTCAGAAAGAAAACCACAATAACAGAATACTAACCAAAATGATCACATGGGATCACATTCTTCTGTAACTCATGAAACTATGAGTCATGCCATACAGGGCCACCCAAGATGGGCGAGTCCTGGTGGAGAATTCCAGCAAAATGTGGTTCACTAGAGAAGGCAATGGAAAACCACGTTAGCATTCTTGCTGTGAGAACCACATGAACAGAATGAAAAGGCCAAAAAGATATGATACTGAAAGATGAACTCCCCAGGTCAGTAAGTGCCCAGTATGCTACTAAGGAAGAGGGAGAAATAGCACCAGAATGAATGAAGAGGCTGTGCCAAAGCAGAATTAACGCCCAGTTGTAGACATGTCTGTTGGCAAAAGTAAGGTCTGATGCTGTAAAGAATAATATTGCATAGGAACCTGGAAAGTTAGGTCTCTAATCCAGATAAACTGGATGTGGACAAACAGGAGATTGCAAGAGTAAACATGGACATTTTAGGAATCAGTGAACTAAAATGGACAGAAATGGGCAAATTTAATTCAGATGACCATTATACCTACTACTGTGGGCAAGAATCCCTCAGAATAAAAGGAGAAGCCCTCACAGTCAATAAAAGATTCCAAAATGCAGTACTTGGGTACGATCTCAAAAATGACAGACTGATCTTGGTTCACTTCCAAGGGAAATCATTCAACATCACAGCAATCGAATTCTATGCCCCAACCACAAGTGCTGAAGAAGCTTAAGTTGAAAGGTTCTGTGAAGACCTATAAGACCTTATAGAACTAACACCAAAAAAAAGATGTCCATTTTTATCATAGGGAGCTGGAATCCAAAAGTAGGAAGTCAAGAGATACCTGGAGTAACAGGCAAGTTTGGCCTTGGAGTACAAACAACACAGGGCAAAGGCTAATAGAGTTTAATCAAGAAAACACTCTAGTCATAGCAAACAATCTCTTCCAACAACATAAGACCTGTTCTCGAGGAGCTGGAAAAAGCAATAAAATAGATTTCTCCCTACAACTTCCAGAAAAGAATGCAGGCCTGCTGGCCTTTGATTTTAGCCCATTGATTTTGAATTTCTGACCTCCAAAAATATAAGATAACAAATTGGTTTGTCAAGCCACAAAATTTTTTGTCATTTGTTGAAGCAGCAGAATTAACTAATTCAGATGTGGTTCAAGTCAACCCACCTCCATCTGCTGCATCATAGGTTTTTGTCTCTCTGCTAGATTGTTCCTCTGACCTCAGAGACAGTTTGTCATCTCCAGCAATTGGGAGCCTTGTCCACTTTCTCCTACTAAATTTGACAAATCATGAATATAAATATTTTATCTAAACCTTTTCTCTAGTAGCAATTGCCCAATACCATGGTCCTCATTACAGCAAAGTCTTTGAAAACTGTGTATACTCTGTCTATCATTGGTCTCTTTCCAACATTTCTTGAACCCACTCTACTCAGGGTTTGCCTTCACCACTCTATCAAAGTTTCCATTGACTTTGCCAAGGTTAACTGCCAAATCCAATGGTCAGTTTTCACCCTTCTCTTACTCATCCCCTTTGAAGCTTTAGACTCTTTTCTCCAGTTATTTACTTCACGTGCCATCTAAGAACCATCCCTGCGATTTCACTAGCCTCTCCTTCTCAGCCTCTTTTGCTGGTTCTTCCACTTTAGAAACAAAAAAAAAAAAAAAACTACTTCTTAATGCTGGATCCTCGTGAAGCTTGACTTCCCTATCTACACTCTCTGTATAATACAATATCTCTGATTTTCTACTTTCATGGCTTTAGGTAGCAACTACATTTGACAAATCATGAATATAAATATTTTATCTAAACCTTTTCTCTAGTAGACTTTTATGTCTAACTGTATTCATACATCTTCACTTGAGTACTTAACGGCACCCAAAGATACATGCCTATAACTGAACTCAATCTTTCCACAAAAATGTGCTCCCCCACATTGTCTCCATCTGAGAAAATGGCATCTCCACTTCCTGTCCTTTAACCACTAACATCAGGAGTCAACTTTGATTCCCTTTGCCTTTCACCGTACGTCCAATATGTTAGAAAGTCTAGTAGATGCTGCCCTTAAAATATTTCCCTATTTTAACAACTCTGACCACTTTTACTGTTCATTCTGTGGTCCAAGCCAATCCCACTGCTGGGCATACACACTGAAGAAATCAGAGACACGTGCACACCAATGTTAATCGCAACACTGTTTACAAAAGCCAGGACATGGAAGCAACCTAGATGTCCATCGGCCGACAAATGGATAAGAAAGCTGTGGTACATATATACAAAGGAATATTACTCTGCTATTAAAAAGAATGCATTTGAATCAGTTCTAATGAGGTGGATTAAACTGGAGCCTATTATACAGAGTGAAGTGAGTCAGAAAGAAAAACACCAATACAGTATATTAATGCATATATATGGAATTTAGAAAGATGATAATGATGACCCTGTATGCGAGACAGCAAAAGAGACACAGATGTAAAGAAGAGACTTTTGGACTCTGTGGGAGAAGGCAAGGGTATGATGATTTGACAGAATAGCATTGAAACATGTATATGATCATCTGTGAAATAGATTGCCAGTCCAAGTTTGATGCATGAGGCAGAGTACTCAGGGCTGGTGCACTGGTATGACCCTGAAGGATGGGATGGGGAGGGATGTAGGAGGGAGGGTCAGAATGGGGAACACATGTACACCCATGGCTGATTCATGTGAATGTAGAGCAAAAACCACCACAATGTTGTAAAGTAATCAGCCTCCAATTAAAAAAAAAAAAAAACAGTAAAAAAAAAAAAGGCAATATATGAGATAGACACTTATAAACTTTGACATTGATTATTGATGAGCTCTAACAGAAAGTTACACAGTTTCCATTTAAATCATAATTTCATTATAGTTAAAATTCTCTTTTACAGTTTATGTCTTAAACTCATTAAGCTCCTGTATCTTGTTATATCAAAGACATTTTTTTCTCCGTTAATCTTGATAGTTGCAGTTATGAAAGAATTAGTTATTAAGTTAATTCCAATATTTATTTGTAAAATCAAGATTTACTTCATTAATTTTTGAGTGATTTCTTTTACTAAGATGAATGCATTTCTTTTTTTTTTTTTTTAATTTTTTTATTATTACTTCTGAATGGATAAGGAAGCTGTGGTACATATACACCATGGAATGCATTTCTTTATCATTTATTGTCTCAGATATATTAAAATTTTTTAAAGTCTGCTTGTTATAAACAAAAAGTAAAAGAACTAGTGAGTTGCTATATGTATGATCAGTTGCAGGTTAAGATAATCAAGGTCAGTTGATTATCTGTTTTTACTGTTATAAACTGGGATCATGATAATAAAATGTTTAAATACAAAAAATAAAAAATAAATAAGCCAGAAAAAATAAATAAATAAAATTTAAAAATAAATTCCTTCAGAGTCCTAAAAGATGGCTCTTTTTCCTCTTTATCTTCTCAACATAAAAAACCAAAATGAATTTTTAAAAAACATGTCAGTTCACATAACTATTGTGCTCAAAACCAAAAATATCACTCATTTATTTCAGACTAAAGTCCTTTCAAAAACCTACATGATACATACCCAAGGTTGCAGTGGCTCTGTAGGCCTTCTCTTCAGCTCTTGTCTCCCCACCTCACTAAACTCCACCCACATCAGCCAACTTGCTGGCCTTTGAATGTTACATGAACTCTCTTCCTTCCTGGACTTAGCATTTACTGTTTCAGAGAAATGCAGGGAGCACTATTACTATGTTTCAAGGTTGTTTCTTGTACAAATGAAAAAGATGTGTGGGATGAAGGGCAGTTGGTGTCTCTGCCTAAGAGATGTGCAACAATAGGAGAGATGGTATAGAATTATCTCCAACAGGCATTTACCCATTTTGAACAGCTAAATAATCCTGATTTTGTTCACAGTCTCAGCTTCCACTAGACTATTGACGCATTTTAATTTATATTTATTGATAAAACAATTTCTAAGGCCACCATCACCCTAATACCAAAACCAGACAAAGATGCCACAAAAAAAGAAAACTACAGGCCAATATCACTGATGAACATAGATGCAAAAATCCTTAACAAAATTTTAGCAAACATAATCCAACAGCATACTAAAAAGATCATACATCTTGACCAAGTGGGCTTTATCCCAAGAATGCAAGGATTCTTCAATATCCACAAGTCGATCAAAGTAATACACCACATTAACAAATTGAAAATTAAAAACAGTATGATGATCTCAATAGATGCAGAAAAAGCCTTTGACAAAATTCAACATCCATTTATGACAAAAAAAAAAAATCCTCCAGAAAGCAGGAATAGAAGGAACATACCTCAACATAATAAAAGCTATATATGACAAACCCACAGCAAACATTATCCTCAATGGTGAAAAATTGAAAGCATTTCCCCTAACGAACAAGACAAGTGTGCCCACTCTCACGACTACTATTCAACATAGTTTTGGAAGATTTGGCCATGACAATGGGAGCTGAAAAAGAAATAAAAAGAATCCAGATTGGAAAAGAAGAAGTAAAACTCTCACTGTTTGCAGATGACTTGATCCTCTACATAGAAAACCCTAAAGACTCTACCAGAAAATTACCAGAACTAATCAATGAATATAGTAAAGTTGCAGGATATAAAATTAACACACAGAAATCCCTTGCATTCCTATACACACAGAAAAAATGAGAAAACAGAAAGAGAAATTAAGGAAACAATTCTATTCACCATTGCAACGAAAAGAATAAAATACTTAGGAATATATATACCTAAGGAAACAAAATACATATATATAGAAAATTACAAAAAAAAAAAAAACTGGTGAAAGAAATCAAAGAGGACACAAATAGATGGAGAAATATACCACGTTCATGGATCGGAAGAATCAATATAGTGAAAATGAGTATACTACCCGAAAGCAATCTATAGATTAAATGCAATCCCTATCAAGCTACCAACGGTATTTTTCACAGAACTAGACCAAAGAATTTCACTATTTGTATGGAAATACAAAAAACCTCGAATAGCCAAAGTAATCTTGAGAAGAAGAATGGAACTGGAGGAATCAACCTGCCTGACTTCAGGCTCTACTACAAAGCCACCGTCATCAGGACAGTATGGTACTGGCACAAAGACAGAAATATAGATCAATGGAACAGAATAGAAAGCCCAGAGATAAATCCACACACCTATGGACACCTTATCTTCGACAAAGGAGGCAAAAATATACAATGCAGAAAGCAAAATCTCTTTAACAAGTGGTGCTGGGAAAACTGGTCAACCACTTGTAAAAGAATGAAACTAGAACACTTTCTAACACCATACACAAAAGTACACTCAAAATGGATTAAAGATATAAATGTAAGACCAGAAAGTATAAAACTCTTAGAGGAAAACATAGGCAAAACACTCTCTGACATAAATCACAGCAGGATCCTCTATGACCCACCTCCCAGAGTAATAGAAACAAAAGCAAAAATAAACAAATGGGACATAATTAAACTTAAAAGCTTTTGAACAACAAAGGAAACTATAAGCAAGGTGAAAACACAGCCTTCAGAATGGGAGGAAATAATTGCAAATGAAGCAACTGACGAAGAATTGATCTCAAAAATATACAAGCAACTCCTGCAGCTCAATTCCAGAAAAATAAATGACCCAATCAAAAAATGGGCCAAAGAACTAAACAGACAGTTCTCCAAAGAAGACATACAGATGGCTAACAAACACATGAAAAGATGCCCAACATCACTCATTATCAGAGAAATGCAAAGCCAAACCACAGTGAAGTACCACCTCATGCCTGTCAGAATGACTGCTATCAAAAAGTCTACAAACAATAAATGCTGGAGAGGGTGTGGGGAAAAGGGAACCCTCTTACACTGTTAGTGGGAATGCAAACTAGTAGAGCCACCATGGAGAACAGTGTGACGATTCCTTAAAAAACTGGAAATACAACTGCCATATGGTCAGCAATCCCACTGCTGGGCATACACAGCGAGGAAACCAGAATTGAAAGAGACATGTGTACCCCAATGTTCATCGCAGTACTGTTTATTTTTTTTTTAGGCTTTTCATAATAGTGTTTATTTTTTTCATATATTTAGAGATAGCTCCCCTTACAGCTATATGATTCACGTGTATTTTTTTTTCATTTATTTTTATTAGTTGGAGGCTAATTACTTTACAATATTGTAGTGGGTTTTGTCAAACATTGACATGAATCAGCCATGGATTTACATGTATTCCCCATGCCGATCCCCACTCCCACCGCCCTCTCCACCCGATTCCTCTGGGTCTTCCCAGTGCACCAGCCCTGAGCACTTGTCTCATGCATCCAACCTGGGCTGGTGATCTATTTCACCCCAGATAATATACATGTTTTGATGCTGTTCTCTCAAAATATCCCACCCTCGCCTTCTCCCACAGAGTCCAAAAGTCTGTTCTGTACATCTGTGTCTCTTTTTCTGTTTTGCATATAGGGTTATCATTACCATCTTTCTAAATTCCATATATATGTGTTAGTATGCTGTAATGTTCTTTATCTTTCTGGCTTACTTCACTCTGTATAATAGGCTCCAGTTTCATCCATCTCATTAGAAGTGATTCAAATGAATTCTTTTTAATGGCTGTGTAATATTCCATTGTGTATATGTACCACAGCTTCCTTATCCATTCATCTGCTGATGAATGGATAAGAAAGCTGTGGTACATATACATAGTGGAATACTACTCGGCCATTGAAAAGGATGCATTTGAATCATTCCTAATGAGGTGGATGAAACTGGAGCCTATTATACAGAGTGAAGTAAGCCAGAAAGAAAAACACCAATACAGTGCACTAATGCATATATATGGAATTTAGAAAGATGGTATTGATAACCCTGTATGCAAGACAGCAGAAGAGACACAGATGTAAAGAACAGTCTTTTGGACTCTGTGGGAGAGAGCAAGGGAGAGATGATTTGTGAGAATGGCATGGAAATGTGTATATTATCATATGTGAAATGAATCCCCAGTCCAGGTTCAATGCATGATACAGGGTGCTTGGGGCTGGTGCACTGGGTAGACCCAGAGGGATGGGATGGGGAGTTAGGTGGGAGTGGGGTTCAGGATGGGGACCACATGTACACCCATGGCAGATTCATATCAATGTATGGTAAAACCAATACAATATTGCAAAGTAATTAGCCTCCAATTAAAATAAATAATTTTTTTTTAATTTTAAAAATAAATAAAACAATTTCTAGGCAAATGAATAAGAAATTAAATAAATGAATAAGATTTTCTGTTTTACAGTAAGCAAATATAGTGCTGGAGTTTTTTCTTTTTTTTCCCATTTATTTTTATTAGTTGGAGGCTAATTACTTTACAATATTGTACAGCATCAAAACATGTATATTATCTATGGTGAAGCAGTGCTGGATTTTTTAAATCATATTTTAGCATACCAAGGTAACTCAGTTTAGTTCAGTTCAGTTGCTCAGTTGTGTTTGACTCTTTGCAACCCCATGAATCACAGCACGTCAGGCCTCCCTGTCCATCACCAACTCCCAGAGTTTACTTAGTTAAAAAATAAGTATACAACCTGTAGTTTGAAGATTCCTTCTCTTTGTAAATAAACATGCACACACATTTGTATAGAAAAGTGCACCAAAGTATTATTAAAAGGGTTAATCACAGCTTATTTTTATTTTCAATCCTTTGCCTTCTATTTCCTAACTTTCTTTAAATTGTATATATTATTTTAATTATCAGAAAAGGAAGTATTCTTAATTTGAAGTCTTTATTGTTTCATAATGTGTTAAATGTTTTAAATGAAAAGCAAGCTTTCAAAATTTCAGAAACTTCATTTAAGCACCTCCACAAAGTATGAAAATCTTCTTCACCATTCTAGAAGCAAGACATTCTCAAAGAACCACGGTGAGAGCTGAGAGTCAATATTCTTCAGAGAATGGAAACTCAGGATGACCGACACCACTGCAAGAGAAGGAGGAGGATTCATTTATTAAATCAGCCATAGAGCATTAATGTTATAGAGCATTACTCTATGATGCAGACAGGATGGGCTAAAACTCTAAATTTACAAACACGTCCCTCCTTCTCCCGTGACAAGCACACATTAGGAGTCTGCTCCACATGCACACAGCACCTGCTTGTCCAATACCAACATTCATATGTAATATTCATTCCACAATGACAGGTAGTTTGACTCAGGTTACAATTTATTTATTTTTTTCATGTTTATTGACTCAGGTTACAATTTATAAGAGGGCACATTCATAGGACTAAGTATGGAGGTCATTTCAGACACAGATGGGACTTTTGTCCCTAGATGATGAGAAGGGTCACAGTGACCAAATTTGCTGCTCTTTTTCACACATCCATGGATAAGCAGATAATGAGAACCCCAAAAAAATACAGGGTGTCTCCATTAAGGAATTTCTCATCTGTTGAAGAGATACCATGTACACCTTAATAATCATACAGCACAAAATGGGATCATTATTTTCTTACTTTATAATATATTAAAACACTGGTTATTCAGCAGTTAGTATTAGTGCTGTTTTCTTTTTGTCCGTGTTTGTATATTTCATTCTAATGTGTCCTTTTCAATTCAATTCATTATAAAGTGCATTTTTAGTGATTCCATATTCCAGGAGCTATGCTATTGAGTTGAGCCCACAAAGATATGTAAGTCTAGACATTCACAGACTAATGAAGGAGAACACAGAATTTAAAAGGCTTTGAAAACTTAAAAGCCATTGAGTACAGAAGAGGAACTTTCCAGTTTTTTTCAACGTATCATAACTTTTCTTAGAATCGTGGTATAGCTTTGCAACAATTGAGAGAGTTTTGAGATTTTCCACTGAAACTAAATCTTCGTTTTACCATTAATTTGTATGCTTTTCTCTCAAAACTCCCTTCAAAATTTCTATTTTGTCTCTTCAGTCCTGATCTCCTTCTTCAGTAATTAGGCAGCTGGAGTAGCATGTTAGTGACTAAGTCAAAGTCCAGGTGATAGGGGCTTCCAAAGGGATGTACCCCTGATGGACAGAAGGTACAGAGGGGTGCGTGTTGACCCAAGAAACCAGACACCCAGTCGATCTTACCTGGGCGTGTCCTGCTAACAACACAGAAGTCACTCACTGGAGGGTCCATTAAGTTAATGACCTGCTTGTAATTCAGTGTTGTGAAATTATAAGGATGAGGAAATGGGAGTTGGAATGAGGGGGAAAGGCCAATGAAGAGATCAATTTGAAATAAATGGATAATGTCTTGGAGAAGAAATGCCCATTATGGAGAAAACCCACCAGATACTTAGGGGAGGGGATGGAAGTAGGTCCACTGTGACTTCTGAGCATTGGTGCACATTGGCCTGCCTGGATCCCCTCCAGAAAAATATTAACATGACATTTTACAATTGCACATGGGCAAATATCAATGAAGGCTTCCCAGGTTGTTCAGTGGTAAAGGATCCCATTGTCCATGCAGGAGACATGGGTCCAACCCCTGGATTGGGAAGATCCCTTGGAGAGGGAAATGCCTGGGAAATCCCATGGACAGAAGAGCCTGATAGGTTACAGTCCATGGGGTTGCAAAAGAGTCAGATAGGACTTCACAACTGAACAACAACAAAACGTGAATGTAATGCATGATGGATTCATTATTATATAGTTATTATTAACATAATCATTTTCCCCTGATGCAAAGAGAATTAAAGATGAAACATGTTCACAGGTCCCTGAGGGAAGAGTGGGCTACAGGAACCCTGCCCTTTGTGTTTTCTGGGTCCCTCCACATTGAGATGAGGTGCAGCAAGCCCAAGGATTAAGAGCACAGAGTAGTGAATTCACCACAGAGTCCACTCTGGCCATCCTGTACAATGGCCACTCTTTCCTGGGCTTTCCTGGGACCCAGTCACATTTCTGTCAGTCAGAGATGGAGCCCTGAAGGAAACCTCTGGTCTGAGGTCTACAGGAAGCCCCTGGTTTACTCCTACACTGGAAATCAGGACTGTCTTCCAAGAACTAAGCTTTTGAAAACCTTAATTCCCCTGCTGACCTGCCTGCTACAGAAAACAGTGTATGTGTGAGATATCTGTAAGTCACTTACAATAGTATCTCATTATATCTTATATTTCTATTCAGGCCATCGATTGTTTTCATGTCTTCTGGAGTCAGCTCGAAGTCAAACATCTGGAAGGAAAGAAGAATCACATTAACCTCTCCCCCAAGGAGCCGGCCTCCCCCTGGGGACTGGAGAATTTTCCAGCTGGATGGAGACATGAGGAGGGGACAGGGAAGCTATGTCTGTCCTCAGCTTGCAGGTGAACAAGCCTGGGAGCCTCTGCTGAGTTCTCACCTCTCCTTCCCACACCTTCTCCTTCTCTCTCCACCTCACAAACATTACAGTGCATCAGTCCCTTATCTTTCTAAGTGAATCACTTGTGACAGAAAACAAACTAAAATCTTCTTTTTCCAAACTCATTGCCTTTGGACACTCCTGACTTGATACTGAACCTGAGCTAACATGAGACTGATTGCATCTTCCCAACACACCCTAAGGGTGACAACATTCAGCTGAAGCAGAGTGGGAAGGAGGCTCCCCCTTGAAAACCTGTTCAGGAATATGATATCAAACTACTCATTATCTATGATTGAACCTAACAAAAATTTTATGCAAATGCTTTTGTGCAGAAAGTAATGAAATTGTTAAAACATTAAAGAACACCTTAACAATTAAAAATTCACATCATAGTCATGAAAATGCAAGCAATGGCAACCCACTCCAGTACTCTTGCCTGGAAAATCTCATGGACAGAGGAGCCTGGTAGACTACAGTCCATGAGGTCGCAAAGAGTCGGACACGACTAAGCGAATTTACTTTACGTTAACAATTAAAAATTCACATCATAATCATGAAATTGCGAGCCCAATTTTGTAAAGAAATTCATTTTCTCCAAAGTGATCTAGTGTTTCAATGCAACATGAACCAAAGATTTGAGCATGTATTCTTTCCTGGAAGCTGGTAAAGTGATACTAAATTTTAAATAAAGGAGAGCTAATCAAAAGTAGTCAGGACATTCTTAAAAAATAAAAAAAATTACCATTCTGAAAAGCAAGACTGATTTTTCACTTAAGAACACAGTGTACGTGTCTCTTTCAGATCTGGTTTCCTCAGTGTGTATGCCCAGAAGTGAGATTGCTGGGTCATATGGCAGTTCTCTTTCCAGTTTTTTAGCCCAGGTTGGATGCATGAGACAAGTGCTCAGGGCTGGTGCCCTGGGAAGACCCAGAGGGATCCGGTGGAGAAGGATGTGGGAGGGGGGATTGGGATGGGGAATACATGTAAATCCATGGCTGATTCATGCCAATGTATGGCAAAAACCACTACAATATTGTAAAGTAATTAGCCTCCAACTAATAAAAATAAATGGGAAAAAAATTTTTTAATAAAAAATAAAGAACACAGTGTAGAAAACTGAATACTTAAATAGGAGACACCAGAAATGTATTTATGGAAACTTGATATATGACTGAGCTGACAATGAAAATCTGTGAGGAAATATGGAACCTTAGATTTACATTTAAATACACATAAACATGTATGTATCTATTTTCATATTATCTTAGATAATCAGTTCCAATTAGATTACAGAACCAAATTTAAATGGAAATATGGAAACAATTTATCAGGGGACAATTTCTGTTCCCCTTGACTTGGCCTGACCTGTAACCTGCATTGAATAGTGATATATCCCATAAGTGGTAAGCCAGCTCTGAGCCCAGGAAGAGGACTTTTTACCTAATCACTGACTTGGGGTCATTGCCCTGTGCTGAGATGAAGACTATGTTAGTTGGCACAGTCTAGTCAAATATCCATGAAAAACTGTACAGAGAAGTATGAAGGCCTATCTGACAAGAGCTACATCCACCTGCTAAAGCAGAACTGCCAAGCTGCTCTGAGCTGAACTTTAAATTCATAAAAGAGCCCAGCCAAGAGGACAACAGCTTAGCTGAGTGCAGGCTGATTGTCAAACCACAGAAGCAAGAGACACATAAAAGACCCCTGAATTAAATTCTGAAACTGAGGAGTTTCCTGTACAGCTATGGCTAAAGGTACAATAATGGTCTCCTACACCAAAAACAAAATACAATCTAGCAAAAATGGACAAACTATTGAAGGAGAACTTCACAAAGACAGAAACTCAAGAAGATTAAATATACAAAAATGAAACCTTATTAGAATTTGGTGAAATGCAAAATAAAAACACAATTTTTCTGCCCTCATATTCACATGTTGATGGTGTTAGAAATGAAATCTTTGAGAGGCAATTAGGTAATGATGGTGGAGCCCTTGTGAATGAGATTTAAACAACATCATATTCATGTAAGATATTTGGGAGAGCTCTATTGCCCCCTCCACCATGTTAAGATAGAAAGAGAAGCCTGTGACTTGGAGGAACACCCTACCTGACCACACGGGGACCCTGAACTCAGATCTCCAGCTTCAGAATTGTGAGAAACAAATTTAAATTTTTTTCTCAGGCACTCAATTTGTGGTATTTTGCTAGATTGATTCAAACATTCAAAAAAAATCAAATAATTCAATTGCATCCATTGAAAACAAGGAAAACAAAATTTCATTTGCATGAAGTGACAGAATACATTGCAAATGTAATGCTCAAACTAAAACCTCCATTATCTGTCCAACTGTGACCCTCTTCAGACATGATACCTCTCCTGTTGCCACAGCAGGAGGAGAAAGCCACCAGAAATACACACAAGGCATTCATGCTCAGGGAAAGAACAGGTAACTCGTCTTGGCCCAAAGACGGTCTGAGAGTCAGACAAAGAATGACCCTCGTGAAGGATACTCCTTAGGAACCCTCTCCCCACAGACTCACTCATCACCTGTATATTCTCTTTGATCCACTTCTTATTGTTACCCTTGGCCAGAACCACAACCCCACGTTGTATCTGGTATGAAGGGCAACCAGAGCTGGGGTTTTCTTATGCTTTTGGGCAATGGCAGAGAGAACCGGGTCCTCCAAGAGAATGGGGTGGTTCAGATTCACCCTGGAAGGAAATTCAGAAATGCTGAGAAGCTGAGACTAGGTACTCAGTTTGTGAGTAGGTTTCCCAAACAGACCAAGAGGCTCACTCTAGATCACTGCTTCTCAAAGTGTGGTCCATGGACCAGCATCATCAGTATCACCTGGGATCTTATTAGAAATACAACCATGCCTGAGCTGAAGACAAACTGAATAAGAACCTCAACTGCGTCACTTCCCATTCTGTGTTTACAAAGCTCTACAGATGATTCAGAGGCATTATTGAGTTGAGACCAGGACTGCCAAACTCATAGATTTTTTTCCTTAATTTTCAGGGAGTGTTTTTTCTTCTACAATCAAAGGCATGAAAAGAGAAACTGAAGGAAAAGACCAAGAGTAGTTTGTAAATTTCACTTTTTCTAAGGTATTGATAAAAATTGAGTGATCTCAAAATAAGAGACATTTATTTCATCATTATTCTACTATGGATGTTTACAAAAATGGTTCAAGTTGAATTTCTTTTCTATCATGATAGACCTAGGAGTTATATATTATTATATTATTATCTCAACTTTAGACATAAGGTAAGTGAGTCTTGAAACACCTATTTTTTAAAATGTGTTCCTTAGTTAATAGGTAAATCATGACATAAACTTGTGTCTCTGGTCTCAACTGGGGGATTATATATAGATTTTAATGCAGACATTTGCTACTGATGAGTCAACAAGCTAATACAATCTAGAAAAATTGGCTGGGTGATGGGAAGATAAAAGAGAAGAAACCATTCCATTATTCCTCTCTCTCCCTTCTTCCCATGAGAGTTACCTGAGTATTTTTTTATTTAAACTATCTCATCAAAAATTGAATTTTACATAAACTCCCTGTTGCTTTCATTAGAGTTCAATACCATCCTTTTACTCTTTGGGATCCCAGAGCACTATAGGCAACAAGAACAATATCATGTGACTTGCAGAAATCCAACAGTTTCCTCTGATTGAGATAAGGGTGACATTCCACCTGTAAAAAACCAGTAGAGAAGAGTGTCAGATATTATGGAAACATAATACTAATATGACAAAGGGAGACAAAAAGTTTAAAAAATGATAAAGGAAAAATGATAACATTAAATGTAAACTGGAAATATTAACATCAACAGAGAAACAAAGAAAAGTGTGTTTATGTTTATACAGTTAATTTATGATGGACATAGATAGGAGAACCAGTCCGAGATTGACTAATCAAAACATGGACTGTACATTTGAGTGGACATTCATGAGTAAACTATTTCATAGACTGTTAGCATCACCATGAGCCTTTAACTTCACCCTCTAACCTGGATGATTTTCATAATGTCCAGCACAATTTTCTGAACTGTGTTCCCTGCTAAAGACTTATAAATGCTGTGACACCAAGATTTAGGAATCAGCCATCAGAACCACACACAAACCCTTAATACCCATTGCAACTGATTTGACTCTATTAATTTACCTCTGATTCTATGTTTTCATGGTTTTCCTTCCTGTAAAAAGCTTGCTCCAGGGCACTTTCAATCTCCGAACTGGTCATGCTATCATCTCAGGGAAATACTTCCTTCCTCTACTTCTGGGTTCTATTCATGATTTACCAGGAAGCCCTCTGCACTTTCTCCATCCAAATTTATCAGACAGAGATATCATTATGGGTTCTATTCACACCATCCAGACAGGGGCTCTACACTCTAGAACCTTCTGTCCACAAATGTAGGATGAACAGGAGGGGAGGACAGACAGACATCAGGCTCCAGTGCAAGAAGGAGGTTCTGAAGAGCAGGAGGGAGAGGAGCTGAGCTGCTCACCTGGTTGCAGACGGGCTTGTACTTGAGCCCCGGCTTGTTCAGGATCTTCTCCAGCTGCTTGTGGTTGAAGTTGGACACCCCGATAGACTTGGTCAGTCCTACATTCTTACACTTCTCCAGGGCCTGGGAGGGAAGGGTGGTGAACAGTCATTTAAAATTAGTGATAGATCAAGAATAAATGCTGGAAAAAATCTGTAAAAGTATCATCCATCAAGAATTAACATTGATTATCAAGAAGAAAAGAGGGGAAGAAGACATTATACAAAAAGAATTATCATCTCCTCTCTGAACCCTGGAGAAGACATATCACATGGAAGGAAAGAGATACCTGTCTGCACTGTCCCATAATCTCCTCCTCCTTTCCTCTCTGGAACATTTCAGCAATGGTTTCCTCCCCACAACCCCAGCATCACAGCCCTTAGACTTTATGAACTGCTGGGTCTGATGGTCCACAGCCCATTCTTACAGGTGGAAGAAATGAAAGAGGTTCCCAATCTCCTGGCTCCTCTTCTGGTCTCTCTCCTCCCCATACTCACCTCCCATGTGCGACAGAAATCCACTGAGTCAAGTACCAGTTTTCCATTTTCATCTGTTGGCAAAATGTCCTCCCCTGGCTGGAATAGAAGCAGTCATTTTAGAGATGTCACAAAGTAATTTCTCCATATTTAGCCAGGCTCCCAAGCACCAGGAATTAAACCTTCATGAGGTGTGTTTACAACTTTCTAGATACTAATCTTTGCCAAGTGATTTTGTCTATGTAAGCAATGTCTTCAGGAGGGAGATTTACTCTACTCTTTTGCACTAAATATATGTTGTAATAAGTACAATTTTTCTAATTCCTAAAACGGACTTCCAGTGATTCTGTGAATTTTGTCTCTTCTTGTACTTGCCTCTTTAGAAGTGCTTCTGTGAGCTGGGAATGGCAGTAAGTTACATGGCTTTATTTCCAGAATAAAAATTGCAATCTTGACCTGGGCTAGATAATCAGATTTCCTTTTATCTCTGAGCATCAGGTGCCCTAGGGAAGGCATATGAGCCAGGAAGGCTCTCCTTAGGTTGACATGGAATGTGGATGATCCAGCCATGCTCTCAAATATTCATGACCATGAGCCTTGAGCTGCCCCATTATTTGCCACTAATGGAAAATGTTCAGTAAAAATAAAGCAAACCACGAGTAGTGCCCTGATAAGGGATAGAAAAAAGGAGACATTTCTGAAGAGTACTGCAACCCTCAATTCTGTCTGTGGCTGGAACTTACCATCTACATAGTCTATGAAGCTATTTTGTGTCAGATAGCTTGAGTTCTGTAACATGAAATCAGTTGTTCTAAGTAAACCTTTCTTAATGGCTAAGTGCAGACTACAAACCTCATCTGAAGACAGGGGAGACTGTAGGCAAGGTTTCCCAAGTCCCTATAAAGGTATGAGGTTTAGACCCACACAGAGGGAGCACCACCAAATCTGCTCAACTAGAAAGGGTGAAAGGCAAGATAAACTCATCATGTTCAATGTAAGGCAGTGTCATGCTTACTACAGCTGCACCAAACTCTTGGTTCATGAAATTTCCAGAGTCAGGAGTCATAACCAGGACTGGGTGCAGAACTGGCTTATTTCTATTTCCGAAAGTTTTCAATCAGAGACTCTCAGATTATTTAACTCCTTTTTCTGGGAGGCATATAAGGAATTCAAAGAATCTCAGTAAAAAGCAACCTAGATGCCCATCAGCAGACGAATGGATAAGGAAGTTGTGGTACATATACACCATGGAATATTACTCAGCCGTTAAAAAGAATTCATTTGAATCACTTCTAATGAGGTGGATGAAACTGGAGCCCATTATACAGAGTGAAGTAAGCCAGAAAGATAAAGACCAATACAGTATACTAACACATATATATGGAATTTAGAAAGATGGTAATGAAAACCTTTATGCAAAACAGAAAAAGAGACACAGATGTACAGAACAGACTTTTGGACTCTGTGGGAGAAGGCAAGGGTGGGATGTTTCAAGAGAACAGCATCGAAACATGTATATTATCTATAGTGAAACAGATTACCAGCCCAGGTTGGATGCATGAGACAAGTGCTCGGGCCTGGTGCACTGGGAAGACCCAGAGGGATTGGGTAGAGAGGGAGGTGGGAAGGGGGATTGGGATGGGGAATACATGTAAATCCATGGCTGATTCATGTCAATGTATGACAAAAACCACTACAACATTGTAAGGTAATTAGCCTCCAACTAATAAAAATAAATGGAAAAAAAAAGATGATCACAAATGATTACTTGGGGGATTCTACTCTAGTGTAGAACCTACTAAGACAAATCTTACTCCAACCATCGAGGCAAGCTGATGAACATTTTAACACAAGATATAGCATTGATGTGATCACACAAATTTCCAACCTTCAGAGCCAGTGGATAATGCATAATATAGAGATCGACATAGTCCAGTTGAAGACTTTTCAGTGACTTCCAAGGCTGGTCGGACCAACTCTGGTCGAAAGGATGTGCACCAAAGCTGCAGACATTAAGAAATAAAATTTGTGTTAATAAAAGTTTAGGTAATTTTTTTTGGGGGGCGTACCATGTGGTTTATGGGATATTACTTCCCCGACCAAGGATGGAATCCCAGCTCATTGCAGTAAAGTACCACAGCTTAAGCACTGAACCACCAGAGAACTCTAATACTTTAGGAATATACCAATAAGCATAGTTCACCAAACAACTCTTCACTGAACAAATGATCCTATTATATAATTTTCACCTGGGCACAATCACTTGCACACATGTGCACACACACACAACACACACAGTACCTTTGAAGTGCAGAATATGTCTTCTCTCTTCACAGTGCCATCTGCAACCTTACTTTGAATGGCCTGGCCTATCTGCTCTTCATTTTGGTACACATGAGCACAGTCAATATGGCGGAACCCAACCTCTATAGCAAATGGTGTGAATTCCAGAGCTTCCTTCTTAGCAACCTACATAAGCAACAAAGATAGAAGCTGAATATCCACATAAGAAATTGCTAGACACAAGCTTTCACCTTCCCAACATAAACATTTCTTTGTGCCTTTGGTTAGTCCTGTATGTGTGGTGATGAATGCTTGACGATTTCCCTGAACATTCCTGGTCAGTGGTTAAGTAGACACCCAGGAACCCTTCAACCTGAGGCAAGCAGTGGTTGATTGTTGGCATCAGAGGACCTCAAGACCACCTGCAGGTTCATTGATTTGCTGGAAGAACCCAAAGAATTCAGCATAAAGTTGTAGTCATGGATATTATTTATACAGTGAGATGTTTGAAGATAAGTCAACAAAGGTGTAGGATGCCTGGTAAAAGCATCAGGAAACAAAGTAAAAGCTTCTAAGACCTCTGTCTACCAGTAAAACCACAAAGAATACACCACATAAAAACTATGTAATCAAGGCATGCAAAGTGATGTTCTCATATAAATTGTTGTTTCTATTCAGTTTCTCAGAGTCCTGTTCAACTCTTTCTGACACTACTCCAGGTTTCCCTGTCTTTCATTATCTCCTGCAGTTTGCTCAAACTCATGTCCATTGGGTCAATACTGCCATCCAACCATCTCATCCTCTATTGTATCCTTCTCCTCCCGCCCTCAATCTTTCCCAGAATCAGGGTCTCTTCCAATGGGTTGGCTCTTCACATCATGTGACCAAAGTATTGGAGCTTCAACTTCAGCATCAGTCCTTCCAAGGAATACTCAGGATTGATTTCCTTTAGGATTGACCAGTTTTGTCTGTCTCCTTGCAGTCCAAGGTACTCTCAAGAGTCCTCTCCAACACCACAGTTCAAAAGCATCAATTCTTTGCACTCAGACTTTTTTATGGTCCAACTCTCACATCTGTTCATAGCTACTGGAAAAGCATAGCTTTGACTATATGGCCCTTTGTCAGCAAAGTAATGTCTCTGCTTTTTAATACACTGTCTTGGCTTCTCATAGCTTTTCTTCCAAGGAGCAAGCGTCTTTTAAAATTCCTGGCTATAGTCACCATCCACAATGATTTTGGAGTTCAAGAAAATAAAGTGTGCCACTGTTTCAATTTTTTCCTCATGTATTTGCCATGATGTGATGGGACTGAATGCCATCATTTTAGTATTTTTTTTTTCATCTTAGTATTTTTAATGCTGAGTTTTAAGCCAGCTTCTTCACTCCCTCTTTTGCCTTCATCAAGAGGCCTTCTAGTTCCTCTTCCCTTTCTGCCATTACGGTGGTGTCATCTCCATTCTTGCCTGGAGAATCCCAAGGAAAGAGGAGCCTGGCAGGCTACAGTCCACGGGATCGCAGAAGTCAGGAATGACTGAGCAACTAAACCACCATCACCACAGAGGAATGAGCCAGTGAGCTTCAGTAACATCCTGACCCCTTCATCCCCCTCACCCCACTTTGCTCTACAAAGTACACAAGTCTTGTCTTCTATCTGCATAATGTCTCTGAATATGTTTTTCCATTTTATGAATTAGAATAGTGAGACTCAAAGTTTAAGGACCAACCCCTTGTCACATCTACCCTAAAGACAAGATAGACAGCAAACTTTCTCACTTCCAGACTAGAGATTTACCAGCCCATCTTAAGCCCAAGCGCTGCAAACCATACTTTAATAAAAAGACATTGAAAGTGAAAGTGTTAGTCGCTCAATCGTGTCCGACTCTTTGTGACGCCGTGGACTATAGCCCATCAGGCTCCTCTGTCCACAGGTTTCTCCAGGCAAGAACACTGGAGTGGGTTGCCATTTCCTTCTCCAGGGGATCTTCCTGACCCAGGGATCGAACCCAGATCTCCCACATTGCAGGCAGATTCTTTACCATGTGAGCTACCCGGGGAAGCCCAAGAAAATATTACAAACCCTGGCCTGTAAGATAGTAGCTTTTCCCTTCAAATGAGACTATATTTTCCCTAAGAATAAGTTTCCAAGCAGAAACAGAAATATGAGGCAAAACACAGCTGGAGTGTTTCTTCCCTGCCATCTAGCATGCACCCCACAGTAGAAAAGCAATTCATTCCCATTATTTTCCATTCACCTCATCTATAGGACCTCCCACCTCAAATACTTCTCTGTGTCATGGCTTTTTGGAAGGAGGAAAGAGTTATGGAATTAATTAAATATACAGATGAACCTCACTGTTGCAATCACCTTCAAAGCAATGCACCTGACAGTTTTCTTGACAGCCAAATCTCCTCTTCTGCCAAGCTGGGAAAGAGATGGAAACCAGAGGGGAACCCAGAGTAATCTGCAAGTGAGCACAGCCTCAGACCCTGATGCAGAGTGGAGACTGGATGTTATCTCCCCTTTCACAGGGCATGGTTCTAGCCTGGTTAGTGACCCTCCCAGAGTCACCCAGGAACTCAGTGCTTGACAATCCAAGTCCCTTCCACTCATGTTACATTCACTTACTATTTATATCTCAACCCACAACCAGTACTGTTACCTCTGGAGGGGCATAGGTTCCAAATCCCAGGACAGGAATGAAGTGGCCATCATTAAGCTTCACCTTCTGGCCTTTGGGATCCATTGCCTGTTTCTCCTCTGAGTAAGTAAATTGATATTTTCTTCTTCCTTTACAGGTTATAAATAGCAGGAAGTTCACATCCCAGCTGCACTGTCCAACATTAGCAGATATATTGTAGGAGAAGTGTGATTAAACTAGTGTCCATGGAGTAAGAAGAGGCTTAAAGACAGTCAATTTGTTTGACTCTTTTTTTATCAGCATAACCTCAAGTATTATATACTGATGAAATTGGGTGGGCAATTATGGACCATTAGTTAGACTAGAAGCTTCTAACAACAATCCCTTTTGTTTTCCTATTATGACCATAATGTCAATCAAACATCAATTGAAAAAGTCATCCTACAGAACAAACACACACACATACACAAATCACACAATCCAAAGTGTTTAATAGCATTTTTTAAAATGTTACCCCTTAATAAAGAATCAAAACTTCAAATGAAAATAAATTTGTTTCTTTATATTTCCCACCAGGAAAATTATTATGCTTTACAGACCTGACTGGTGAAATCCTGAACAGGATACAGGAACCAGACATTTTGGCAAAGTACTTATTGGAGATTAGTTATTAATAGCCTTAGGATACCATATGCACTGTGCAAAGAGACTCTGAGTGTTTATACATTGTACTTAGTTATATAACTTTAAGAGTACTCTCATAGATTAGCACTGAAACATGTATATTACCATGCATGAAATAGATGACCAGTCCAAGTTCAACGTATGAAATGGGGCACTCAAAGCCAGTGCACTGGGACAACCCAGAGGGATGGGATGGGTAAGGAGGTGGAACAGCAGTACAGAACAAGGGGACATGTACAACCATGGCTGATTCATGTCAACGTATGACAAAAGCCACCACAATATTGTAAAGTAATTAACCTCCAATTAAAATAAGTAAATTATTTTTTAAAGAGTACTCATAATGTAGCTGATACATATTTTACATAATTTACTAACTGTTCCACATTATTCATAAAAGAAAAAACTATAAACAAATTAAAATAACACAAATTTGGAAAGAAAACAGAAGTTACGATGCACTGATATACGAAAATGTTGTGAAGATAAATAAAATTTAACATGTACAGTGATGTCAGCAAACTGGTGAGGTGGGAGGACTGAAATCTCCCATGGAAAGACAAGAAAAGAAAGAGAAATTAGTTGTAAAATAAGTCAAACAAAGATTGACAACAACAAAGTGAACAGGCAATTAGGAAAAATCCAGAACAGAGTAGAAGGAAATTTCATCATGTATTACTCACTTGTACCCTCCTCCTGCCTGGAGTAGTGCAGTCTTGATCAGCTCCCAGTTGCCTCCCTCAAACCAGAATGATCAGAGGAAACCTTATGTGCGAGGTTCCAACCAACTTGGGGGCTGCCTGGAGACTGGTGTCTGTTCCACTTAACTCTAAGCTTGAACTAAAGAGCTCCTGGAATGCCTATTGCAGCTGCAGGGGAACTATATATTTATGTTTGTGTGTATGTAGCCAAGGAAAACGAATAAGGGTGGAGACATAGACTAGACCATGTATTAAAAGACTCTGAATAGAATGGGGGTGTGGCTTTGGGGGACAAAGTGCATTCAAAAACAGTCATAAATTCACCAGAATCAGATAGCCAGTCTTGACCAGGTAAGATGCTGACTCAAAGTGTACTGAGCCACGCTTACTTTCCTATTGGGCTGATCCCAGGACTAGGAGCATGATGAGTTAACTAGTGAAAGTTATGACAAGGAATAACTCTACCAAGAGTGAGCATTTGCCTGTTTCAAGTACCCAACTGAATGCGCACACACAGGACCACACACACATCTGGACGGGGCAAGGCGGCCATCAAAGAGGGGCCTGATGAGGAGCAGAGTCTGGGGCTCTGATGGTGTGCCAGGGCTACACCACATGCAAGGCTGCCGGCACCAGGGACTGCTCCAGCACGCCTTCCTCCAGCTCTGCCACTCTCTGGGGCAAAGGTGCCAGTGCAGAGGAGGGGGGTGCACACTTACAAGGAGTGGAACCAGTCTGGACCCAACCCTCAGAGTTTTGCTCCAGCATCTTGTGACTTGCCTGGCCCAGTAGGGTGGGGACAGCTGCTGAGCACAGGAGAAGCCTTTGCTCACACTGGGCTCTGGCTCTAGCCTGCCCCTCCCCCTCCCACCAAGGTGACAGTTGCCAGCATGACCTGGGAAGGGGTAACCCTGCCCTCCCTCCTCAGCTCCAGCTCTGCCCCAAGCCTCTGGGCACATAGACTGTACAGGGACGGGTCTACACAAGGACACCCCTACAAACTGGGACAGGTAACTTTTATTACCTAATTTCATAGAGAAGGAGGAAGCTGAGCAAAATGAGAAGAGAGAGGAATTTGTGTCATATGAAACAATAAGAAAAAAAAAAACTGAAAAGGTCAGATATTGAGACAGAGATTAATAATTTACCAAAATAATTTATCAGAATACAGAATTATAAGAAGAATGCCACAATATCTAGGGAACAGAACATACTAACATTCACAGTGTAGGGGTTCCAGAAGCAGAAGAGATGGGGAAGAGGTCTGAAAATATAGGTGTGATGAAATTATGGCTAAAAATTTCCTTTAACCTGGGACTTTCCTGGTGGTCCAGTGGTGAGGATTCTGTGCTTCCACTGCAGGGGGCGCGATTCTGAACCTGGTCTGGGGACAATCTTGTAAAGGTGATTAAAATCTTGCGATGCAAGATATTCTTGGTTTCCCTGGTAACCCTAATATAATGACAAAGTCCTTAAATGTGTGACCTGGGACGGTTGTAGTCGAAGAGAATGTGGGAAGATAGGAGCATTGGATAAAAGATTCTAAGATGCTACAGTCTGTCTCTGAAGATCTTGGTAGAGTCTACAAGATGAAGATGGAAGAGTTCTCTTGTTGTTCAGTTTCTCAGTATGTCCAACTCTTTGCTACCCCATGGACTGCAACACACCAGGCCTCTCTGTCCTTCACTATCTCCCAGAGTTTGCTCAGACTCATGCCCATTGAGTCGACGATGCCATCCAACCATCTCACTATCTGTCATCCCTTTCTCCTCTTGCCCTCAGCATCAGGGTCTTTTCCAGTGAGTTGGCACTTAGCATCAGGTGGCTAAATATTGAGCTTCAGCTTCAGCATCAGTCCTTCCAATGAATACTCAGGTTGATTTCCTTCAGGATTGACCAGTTTGATCTGGCTGTCCAAGGGACTCTCAAGAGTCTTCTCCAGCACCACAGTTTGAAAGCATCAATCCTTCAGGGCTCAGCCTTCTTTATAGTCCAACTCTCACATTCATACATGACTACTGGAAATTCCATAGCTTTGACTCTACAGAACTTTGTTGACAAAATGATGGCTCTGTTCTTGAACAGGTTATCTAGATTTGTCATAGTTTTTTTCCAAGGAGTAATCATCTTAATTTAATGGCTACAGTCACCATCTGCAGTGATTTTGGAGGCCAAGAAAATAAACTCTGTCACTGTTTCCAAGTTTTCCCCATCTATTTGCTGTGAAGGGATGGAACCAGATGCCATGATCATAATTTTTCAAATATTGAGATTTAAACTAGTTATTTCTCTCTCCTCTTTTACCTCCATCAAGAGACTCCTTAGTTCCTCTTTGCTTTCTGCCATTAAGGTGATGTCATATGCTTATCTGAAGTTACTGATATTTCTCCCAGTGATCTTCAACCCACCTTGTGATTCATCTAGCCCGGCGTTCCACATGATGTACTCTGCATATAAATTAAATAAACAGGGTGACAATATATGACTTTGATGGGCTCCTTTCCCAATTTGGAACCAGTCCATTGTTTCGTGTCCTGTCGTGTCCTGTTGCTTCTTGGCCTGCATACAGGTTTCTCAGGAGCCAGGTAATGTGGTCTGGGATTTCCATCTCTTTAAGAATTTTCCACAGTTTGTTTTGATCCATACAGTCAAAATCTTTAGCATAGTCAATGAAACAGAAGTAGATGCTTTTTTATGGAATTTCCTCACCTTTTCTGTGATTCAATGGATGTTGGCTATTTGATCTCTGGTTTCTCTGCCTTTTCTAAATCCAGCTTGTACATCTGGAAGTTCTCAGTTCACATACCACTGAAGCCTAGCATCAAGGATTTTCAGCATTGCTACCTTGCTACTCTATGAAATGAGTGCAATTGTGCAGCAGTTTCAACATTCTTTGGCATTGCCCTTCTTTGGGATTGGAATGAAAACTGACCTCTTCCAGTCCTGTGGCCACTGCTGACTTTTCCAAGTTTGCTGGGTTATTGAGTGCAGCACTTTCACAGCGTCATCTTTTGTGATTTGGAATAGCTCAGCTGGAATTCCATCACCTCCACTAGTTTTGTTCATGCGAAAACCCTCTTGACTTCGCATTCCATGATGTCTGGTTCTATGTGAGTGATCACACCATAATGGTTATCCCGGTCACTAGGGCCTTTTTTTTGTATAGTTCTTCTTTGTATTTTTGCCACCTGTTCCTAATCTCTTCTGCTTATCTTAGGTCATACCATTTCTGTCCTTTATTGTCCTCATCTTTGAATGATATGTTCCTTTGTTATCTCTAATTTTCTTGAAGTGATCTCTAGTGTTTCTCATTATATTGTTTTCCTCTGTTTCTTTGCACTGATCACTTAAGAAGACTTCCTTACCTCTCCTAGCTATTTCTTAGAACTCTGCATTCAGATAGGTAAATCTTTCGCTTTTTCCTTTGCCTTTTGCTTTTCCTCTTTTCTCAGCTATTTGTAAGGTCTCCTCAGACAACCATTTTGTCTTGTTGCATTTCTTTTCTTGGGATGGTCTTGATTACCACCTCCTATATGATGTTGCAAACCTCCACCCATAGTTTGTCACGCACTCTATCTATCAGATCTAATCCTTTGAATCTTTTTGTCACTTCCACTGTATAATCATAAAGAATTTCATGTAGGTCATACCAGAATGTCCTAGTGGTTTTCCCTTCTACTAAAGGGAGCACGTGCCACTGTTACCAAAATGGTGTGTGTGGGTACCGCTGCTTGTTGCTTCAAAGCCAATAATCAGGCCAGGTTGGTGGAAAGAAAAGTTTGTTTGATTTCAGATACCAGCAACTGGGCTGTTGGGGTGACAGACATCGATCCAGAGCCCGACCCCTCTCCAGTGGAAACCAGTGGGGTAAGAGCCCTTATAGACAGAAATGACAAGGGTGCTATATGCAGAAACAGCACAGTCAGCTCTGACAGTCATCTTCAAATTGGTCATCGGTGGTCTGACCCGTGTCATATTGATTGCTTTATGCACATTAGTCTTCAGTTCCAGGACCCATTTGTTTGAATTTCTTGAGGCCAATACTCAGAATTGTGGCAGTTTATGTCATGAATGTATTCTGGTCATCATGTAGTTAACTTCTCCACCAGGTGTTTTACTATCTATAAGGCAGCTCACAGGATATGGTTCAGAATATTATCTACAGCCCTTGAGAAAGAGCTGAAGGTCCCTGATTATGCTTAATGACCACATTGTTATTATTTAGTCTCTTTTGACCCTTTTCCTTTGTGTCTACATTTCTCAATTCTCTGATTAAACTTGTTCTTTGAAGTTTTCCACAAAGAGCAGGGAAAGGACATGGTACAGGGGCAAGGAACAAAGGAGTCTGCTTCATTTCACCACCCATCAGCAGAAAATTGGATTAAAGATTTACTGAGCATTGCCCCGCCAACCAGAGAAAGACTTTCCCCACAGTCAGTCCCTCCCATCAGGAAACTTGCACAAGCCTCTTATCCTCATCCATCAGAGGGCACACAGAAGAAGCAAGAATTTCAATTCTATGGCCTTCAGAATAAAAACTACAATCACAGAAAACTAAACAATATGATCACATGGATCACACTTTGTGTAACTCATGAAACTATCAGTCATGCCATGCAGGGCCACCCAAGATGGACAAGTCATGATGGAGAGATTTGATGACAGAGAAAGAATGGTAAACCACTTCAGTATTCCTGCCTTGAGAATCCCATGAACAGTATGGAAAGGCAAAAATATATGACACTGAAGGACAGGACCCCCAGGTTGGTAGGTGTCCAACAAGTAGGTGTCAGGACACAGGTCCTACACCTACAGGTGTACCTACAGGTGTACCTACACCTACAGGACACAGGATCTGTGTAGGACACAGCTAGGCGTCCAATGTGCTGCTAGAAAAGAGTGGAGAAATAGCTCTAAAAGGAATGAAGAGGCAGAGTCAAAACAGAAACAATACCCAATTATGGATGTGTCTAGTGGTGGAAGTAAAGTCTGATGCTGTAAAAAATAATATTGCATAAGAACCTGGAATGTTAGGTCTCTGAATCCCAGTAAACTGGATGTGGTCAAACAGGAGATGGCAAGAGTAAACATGGATATTTTAGAAATCAGTGAACTAAAATGGATGGGAAATGGGTGAAATTAATTCAACTGACCATTATATCTTCTACTGTGGGCAAGAATGCCTTCGAAGAAAGGGAGTAGCCCTCGTAGTCAACAAAAGAATCCAAAATGCAGTATACTTGGGTGCAATCTCAAAGATGACAGAATGATCTTGGTTCATTTTCAAAGCAAACCATTCAACATGACAGAAATCCAAGTCTATACCCCAACCACAAATGCCAGAGAAGCTGAAGTTTATGTGTTCTTGGAAGACCTAAGAGACCTTCTAAATCTAACACCCAAAAAAAAAAGTCCTTTTCATCACAGGGGACTGAAATACAAAAGTAGAAAGTCAAGAGATACCTGGACTAACAGACAAGTTTGGCCTTGGAATACAAATAAAGCAGGGCCAAAGCTAAGAGAATTTTGTCAAAAGGATGCTCTGGTCTTAGCAAACACCCTCTTCCAACAACACAAGACCTGTTCTCTAGGAGCTGGAAAAGGCAAGGAAATGGATTTCCCCCTACAACCTCCAGAAAAGAATGCTGGCCTGCTGGCACTTTGACTTTAGCCCATTGAACCACATTTTGAATTTCTGACCTCAGGATATGTAATAATATCAGCAATAATAAATAATATAAATAATATCAGCAACTAATAAATTGCTGTTGTTTCAAAGCACAAATTTTTGGTCATTTGTTACAACAGCAATCTAACTAAAACAAATGTGGTTCAAATCAGCCCCACCTCCATCTGCTGCATCATAGGTTTTCCTCTCTCTGCTGGACTGTTCCTCTGACCTCAGAGGTAGGTGGTCATCTCCCCCAACAGGGAACCTTGTCTTGTAATTCCACTTTCTCCTTCAGCACCTGCCCAATTCCATGGTCCGTGTTACAGCAACGTCTTTGAAAACCATGTATACTATGTTTCTCATTGGTCTCTTCACACCATTTCTTGAACTTACTCTACTCAAGGTTTGCCTTCACTATCAAAGCACCACTTGACTTTGCCAAGGTTAACTGCCCAATCCAGTGGTCCGTTTCAGTCTTCTCTTACTTATCCACTAGGAAGCACTGGACTCTTTTTTCCTCCAATCATACACTTCATGTGCTTTCTAAGAACAGTCCCTCCCACCTCACTAGCCTCTCCTTCTCTGTCTCTTTTGCTGGTTCCTCCACTTTTTCTTTTTTTAAGGAAAAACCAACTTCTCAATGCTGAGTTGTCATGAACCTTAACATCCATGTCTAAACTCACTCACTGTATGACATATTATCTCCAATTTTCTAGTTTCTTGGCTTTGAGTGGCAACTAAATTTGAGAAACCACAAATATAAATATTTTAGCTAACCTTTTTCTCTGATAGACTTCTATGTCCAACTGTATGCATGCATCTTCACTTGGGTACCTAAAGTCATCTCAAAGATACATGTCTATAATTGAACTCCTAATCTTCCCACAAAAATATGCTCTCCCCACATTGTCTCCATCAGAGAAAACGGCATCTCCTTTTCCTATCCCTTAAGCACAAACGTTGGGGGTCAGTTTTGATGCCCCTTTTCCTTTCACTTTATGTCTAATACGTTAAACAGTCTAGTTGATGCAGCCCTTAAAATATATCCCTACTCTAACAACTTTGACCACACTCACAGTTCCTTCTGTGGCCCACGCAAGCATCATCTCTCACCTAGATTCCTGTAGAGTCCTAAAAGAGGGTTTTTATTTCTCTCTTTCTTCTCAATATAGCAACCAGGGTAATTTTTATTTTTTTAAAGCATGTCTGTTATGGACAACTTGGATGAAATGGACAAATTCTTAGAAAAGTATAACCTTCCAAAACTGAACCAGGAACAAATAGAAGATCTTAACAGACCCATCACAAGCAAGGAAATCGAAACTGTAATCAAAAATCTTCCAGCAAACAAAAGCCCAGGACCTGATGGCTTCACAGCTGAATTCTACCAAAAATTTAGAGAAGAGCTAACACCTATCTTACTCAAACTCTTCCAGAAAATTGCAGAGGAAGGTAAACTTCCAAACTCATTCTATGAGGCCACCATCACCCTAATTCCAAAATCAGACAAAGATGCCACAAAAAAAGAAAACTACAGGCCAATATCACTGATGAACATAGATACAAAAATCCTTAACAAAATTCTAACAAACAGAATCCAACAACATATTTAAAAAAATCATACACCATGACCAAGTGGGCTTTATCCCAGGAATGCAAGGATTCTTTAATATCCACAAATCAATCAATGTAATACACCTCATTAACAAATTGAAAGATAAAAACCATATGATTATCTCAATAGATGCAGAGAAAGCCTTTGACAAAATTCAACATCCATTGTGATTAAAACTCTCCAGAAAGCAGGAATAGAAGGAACATACCTCAACATAATAAAAGCTATATATGTCAAACCCACAGCAAGCATCACCCTCAATGGTGAAAAATTGAAAGCATTTCCCCTGAAATCAGGAACAAGACAAGGGTGCCCACTCTCACCACTACTATTCAACATAGTGTTGGAAGTTTTGGCCACAGCATTCAGAGCAGAAAAAGAAATAAAAGGAATCCAGATAGGAAAAGAAGAAGTAAAACTCTCACTGTTTGCAGATGACATGATCCTCTACATAGAAAACCCTAAAGACTCTACCAGAAAATTACTAGAGCTAATCAATGAATATAGTAAAGTTGCAGGATATAAAATTAACACACAGAAATCCCTTGCATTCCTATATACTAACAATGAAAAAACAGAAAGAGAAATTAAGGAAACAATACCATTCACCATTGCAACAAAAAGAATAAAATACTTAGGAGTATATCTACCTAAAGAAACAAAAGACCTATACATAGAAAACTATAAAACACTGATGAAAGAAATCAAAGAGGACACAAACAGATGGAGAAACATACCGTGTTCATGGATTGGAAGAATCAATATTGTCAAAATGGCTATTCTACCCAAAGCAATCTATAGATTCAATGCAATCCCTATCAAGCTACCAACGGTATTTTTCACAGAACTAGACCAAAGAATTTCACAATTTGTACGGAAATACAAAAAACCTCGAATAGCCAAAGTAATCTTGAGAAAGAAGAATGGAACTGGAGGAATCAACCTGCCTGACTTCAGACTCTACTACAAAGCCACAGTCATCAAGACAGTATGGTACTGGCACAAAGACAGAAATATAGATCAATGGAACAGAATAGAAAGCCCAGAGATAAATCCACGAACCTATGGACACCTTATCTTTGACAAAGGAGGCAAGGATATACAATGGAAAAAAGACAACCTCTTTAACAAGTGGTGCTGGGAAAACTGGTCAACCACTTGTAAAAGAATGAAACTAGAACACTTTCTAACACCATACACAAAAATAAACTCAAAATGGATTAAAGATCTAAATGTCAGACCAGAAACTATAAAACTCCTAGAGGAGAACATAGGCAAAACACTCTCCGACATAAATCACAGCAAGATCCTCTATGACCCACCTCCCAGAATATTGGAAATAAAAGCAAAACTAAACAAATGGGACCTAATGAAACTTAAAAGCTTTTGCACTACAAAGGAAACTATAAGCAAGATGAAAAGACAGCCCTCAGATTGGGAGAAAATAATAGCAAATGAAGCAACAGACAAAGGATTAATCTCAAAAATATACAAGCAACTCCTGCAGCTCAATTCCAGAAAAATAAATGACCCAATCAAAAAATGGGCCAAAGAACTAAACAGACATTTCTCCAAAGAAGACATACAGATGGCTAACAAACACATGAAAAGATGCTCAACATCACTCATTATCAGAGAAATGCAAATCAAAACCACAATGAGGTACCATTACACGCCAGTCAGGATGGCTGCTATCCAAAAGTCTACAAGCAATAAATGCTGGAGAGGGTGTGGAGAAAAGGGAACCGTCTTACACTGTTGGTGGGAATGCAAACTAGTACAGCCGCTATGGAAAACAGTGTGGAGATTTCTTAAAAAACTGGAAATAGAACTGCCATATGACCCAGCAATCCCACTTCTGGGCATACACACTGAGGAAACCAGATCTGAAAGAGACACATGCACCCCAATGTTCATCGCAGCACTGTTTATAATAGCCAGGACATGGAAGCAACCTAGATGCCCATCAGCAGACGAATGGATAAGGAAGCTGTGGTACATATACACCGTGGAATACTACTCAGCCATTAAAAAGAATTCATTTGAACCAGTTCTAATGAGATGGATGAAACTGGAGCCCATTATACAGAGTGAAGTAAGCCAGGAAGAGAAATAACATTACAGCATACTAACACATATATATGGAATTTAAAAAGATGGTAACGACAACCCTATATGCAAAACAGAAAAACAGACACAGAAGTACAGAACAGACTTTTGAACTCTGTGGGAGAAGGTGAGGGTGGGATGTTTCGAAAGAACAGCATGTATATTATCTATGATGAAACAGACCACCAGCCCAGGTTGGATGCATGAGACAAGTGCTCCGGCCTGGTGCACTGGGAAGACCCAGAGGAATCGGGTGGAGAGGGAGGTGGGAGGGGGGATCGGGATGGGGAATACGTGTAAATCTATGGCTGATTCATATCAATGTATGACAAAACCCACAGAAAAATAAATAAATAAATAAAGGAAAAAAAAAAAAAGCATGTCTATTCATGTAACTACTCTGCTCAGAGCCCTAAATATCATTCTCTGTTTCTCTCAGAGTAAAATCCTTTCAAAAACCTACATAATACAGACTCAAAATCCCAATGGCTCTCTGGGCCTTCTCTTCAGCTCCTATCACCCCATCTCACTAAGTAAGCTCCACCCACATCAGCTGACTTACTGGACCTTAAATGTTACATAGACACTCGTTCTTCCTGAACTTAGCCTTTTCTGTTCCAGAGTAATGAAGGGAGCCACTGTCTCTTTGTTGCAAGGCTGTTTCTTATACAAAGGAAAAGTTGTGTGGGATGAAAAGTAGTTGGTGTCTCTGCCTAACAGATGTGCAAAAGTGAGAGAGATTGTGCAGAATTATCTCCAACAGGCACTTACCCATTTCTAACAGCTTAATTCTCCTGATGTCATTCACAGTCTCGGCCCACTAAACTATTAACTCAAGAATTTCTCATTTTAATTAATATTTATTGATAAAACCATGTGTTTCTAAAGAATATTCAGTAAAGTTTTGCTGAATTGATGAATGAATTGCAACCAACGAATCAAAGGCAAAATATATATAAAACTCATCAAAATGTTAAGCATTGGAAGACAATTAAAAAATTAAATAAATGAATAAGATGTCCTGCTTTATAGTAAGCAAAATATAATACTGGATTTTTTAAGTCATATTTTTATTTTATCAAGATACTTATGCCAAGTTAAAAACAAGTAGACAGTTGTAGACTGAAGATCTTTTCTTTTTGTAAATGAAAACACACACATTTCTACAGGAAAATCACAAGGTTAAAGCACCAAATTTAAGTATTATTAAATGGGTTAATCACAGTTTATCTTTATTCTCTATCACTTCCATTATGCTTTCCAAATTTTCGGCAATTTGTATTTTTTAATTTTGAAAAAAATTTATTGTTACTTTGAAGTCTTTATTGTTTCATAAACTGTTTTTATATTTTTAAGGAAAGGCAAGATTTGAAACATTCAAACACTTCGTTTAAGCACCTTCACCAAATACAAAAATCCTCTTCATAGTCCTAGAAGCAAGTAATTCTCAAAGAATCACAGTGAGAGCTGAGAGTCAATATTCTTCAGAAAATGGATACTCAGGATGGCAAACACCACTGAAAGAGAGGAGGAGGATTAATTTATTAAATCTGTCATGCTGTCAAAAGCTGCTACTCTATAGATGCAGTCAGGATATATTTGTCTAAATCTATAAACACATCCCTCCTTCTCCCCTGACAAACACACATTCAGGAGTCTGCTCCATGTGCACACAGCACTTGCATGTCCAGTCCCAACACTCACGTGTAATATTCACTCCACAGTGACAGGTAGTTTACAATTTATATGAGAGCGCAAGACCTAGGGCTAACTCTGGAAGTCATTTCAGACACAGGTGGAATGTCTGACTCTTTTTCATACATCTATCAATAAGCAGATACTGAGCAGCCCTAAAAATATAGAGTGCCTATATTAAGGAACTTGTCATCAATCAGAACACTACCATATGCACCTGAATAATCAATCATACAGCTCAAAGTGGGGTTATTTTTTTTTTAATTTATAATGTAGTAAACCACTGGTTATTCACTAATTACTATTACTACTTTTTTCCTTTTTTCCATGTTTCTACTTTTCTTTCAGAATTTGTCTTTTTCAATTCAATTCATTAAAGAATGCATTCTAAGTGATTCCAGGTGCCAGGAGCTGGGCTGTGGACCCAAGCCCACAAAGATAAATAAGTCTAGGCATTCACAGCCTAATGAAGGAAAACATACAACTATACTTAAAACCCTTTAAGTACAGAAAAGTAACTTTCCACCTTTTTTTTCAATTATCAAGTCTTTTATCAGAAGCATGATATAGCTATACAAACAATAGGGAGAGTTTTGAGATCTTTCACTGGAGACAAAATCTTCGTTTTGCCAATAATTGGTATTCCGTTCTTCTAAGCTCCCTTCCTAATTCTCCCTGTTTGATCAGTCTTCTGTCTCTTCAATCCTGACATCCTCATGCAGTAAATAAGCAGCTGGAATTCCATGTTAGTGACTGAATCAAAGTCAAGAAGTTAGGGGCCCCCAAGGGATAGAGCCCTGATGGACAAATACAACACTGGTGTGAGTCTTGACTCAAGAAACCAAAGAGATCCAGATGACCTTACCTGAGTGTGTCCTGCTAAGCAGTCACTCACTGGGGGGTCAGTTAAGCTTTTGATCTAGTAATTCAGTTTTGTGAGATAACAAGGATGAGGACATGAGAGTTGTAATAGGGAAGAAAGGGCAATGAAGAGGTCGATTTGAAAGAAATGGATAGTGTCTTGGTGAATAAATACCAATTAGGGAGAATGTCCACCAGACACTTAGGGGACGGAGTGGAGGCAGGCCCATGTGACATCATAGCACTGATGGACCCTCCTCCATAAAAACATCAACAATACATTTTATAGTTATGTTGGGGTTAACATGATTGCAGGCTTCCTAGGTGGCTCAGTGGTAAAGGTTCCACTTGCAAAGCAGGAGACACAGGTTTGATCCCTGGGTCAGCAAGATCCCCTGGAGAGGGAAATGGCAACTCACTTCAGTATTCTTGCCTGGGAAATCCCAGGGACAGAGGAGCCTGGCGGGCTACAGTCCATGGGGTACCAAGAGTTGGAAATGACTGAGTGACTAAAAACAACAACAAACTTGAATGCAATTTGTGATGGATTCACTATTATACATTTATTATTAATACAATAATCTTCCCCTGGTGTAAAAAGAAATAAAGATTAAACATGTTCAAAGAACACTGAAAGAATACTGAGCTGCAGGCACTGTGCCCTCTGTGTCTACTGGGTCCCTCAAACCTGAGAAGAGGTGCACCAGGCACAGGGATTAGGGGTACAAAGTAGTGAATTCACCACGATGTCAACTCAGGGGATTTTACTGATGGGCTGTCCTGAGCCCCAATCACATTTCTGTTGGTGAGAAATGGAGCCCTGGAGAAAACCTCTGGTCTGAGGTCTGTAGAAAGCCCCTGGTAGATTCCTAAGCTGGAAATCAGAACTGTCTTCCTAGAATTAAGCTTTTAAAAAGCTTAGTTCCCCTGCTGACCTCCCTGCTACAGAAAACAGTGTATGTGTGAAACACCTGCAAGTCACTTACAGTAGAAATTCATAATATCTCATATTTCTGTTGATGCCATCAATTGCTTTAATGTCTTCTGAAGTCAGTTCAAAGTCAAACACCTGGAAGGAAGGAACAATCACGTTAATCTCTCCTTCAAGGAGCCGGCCTTCCCCTGGGGACTGGAGGACTTTCCAGCTGGATGGAGGCAAGAAGAGGGGACAGGGAAGCCATGACTGTTCTCAGCTTCCAGGTGAGCACCTTAGGACCCTCTGCTGAGTTCTCACCTCTCCCTCCCACACCTTCTCCTTCTCTATTCACCTCAAAAAGATTACAGCACATCATGGAGAGGGTGTAGAGAAAAGGGAACCCTCTTACACTGTTGGTGGGAATGCAAACTAGTACAGCCGCTATGGAGAACAGTGTGGAGATTCCTTAAAAAACTGGAAACAGAACTGCCATATGACCCAGCAATCCCACTTCTGGGCATACACACTGAGGAAACCAGATCTGAAAGAGACATGTGCACCCCAATGTTCATCACAGCACTGTTTATAATTGCCAGGACATGGAAGCAACCTAGATGCCCCATTAGCAGACGAATGGATAAGGAAGCTGTGGTACATATACACAATGGAATATTACTCAGCCGTTAAAAAGAATTCATTTGAATCAGTTCTAATGAGATGGATGAAACTGGAGCCCATTATACAGAGTGAAGTAAGCCAGAAAGATAAAGACCAATACAGTATACTAACGCATATATATGGAATTTAAAAAGATGGTAACGATAACCCTATATGCAAAACAGAAAAAGAGACACAGATGTACAGAATAGACTTTGGGACTCTGTGGGAGAAGGCGAGGGTGGGATGTTCTGAGAGAATAGCATTGAAACAAGTATACTATCAAGGGTGAAACAGATCACTAGCCCAGGTTGGATGCATGAGACAAGTGCTCAGGGCTGGTGCACTGGGAAGACCCAGAGGGATGGAATGGGGAGAGAGGCGGGAGGGGTGATTGGGATGGGGAACACATGTAAATCCATGGCTGATTCATGTCAATGTATGGCAAAAACCACTACAATATTGTAAAGTAATTAGCCTCCAACTAATAAAAATAAAAAGATTACAGCACATCAGTCACTTATCTTTCTAAGTGAATTACTTGAGACAAAAAATAAAAAACCTAAAATCGTTCTTTTCCAAACACACTGCTTTAGACACTCCTGACTCGATACTGAACCTGAGCTGACATTAAACTGATTGCCTCTCACCAGCACGCCCTAAGGGTGACAGCATTCAGCTGAAGCAGTGTGGGAAGGAGGCTCCCCATGAAAGCCTGTTCAGGAATCTGATATCAAATTACTCATTATCTATAATTGAATCTAAAAAAAACTTTATATAAATGCCTTTGTGGAGAAAGTTATGAAAAGTGCTTAAACATTAAGGAACAACAAATTATTAAAAATTTACATCATAATAATGAAGTGGAAAGCTCAGTTTTATAAAGAAATTCATTTTCTCCAAAGTGATCTCATGATTCAATGCAACATGAACCAAAGACTTAAACACATATACTCTTGTGGAAGTCAGTATAGTGATACTGATATTAAATGAGAGAAGAGCTAGTCAAAAGCAGTCAAGACATCCTTAAAATAGAAGAATGTACCATACTGAAAAGCAAGACTTATTTTTTGTTTTAGTAACACAGTACAGAAAACTGAATAGTTAAATAGAAAAGAGTGGGCAGAAATGTATTTATGGATACTTGATATATGACAGAATTAACAATGAAAATCTGTGGAAAATATGGACACTTGGTGTTATTCAGTTGCTTAGTGTGTCCAACTCTGCAATCCCAAAGGAAGAGATTTTTTTCCCCACTGACTGGCAATCATACAATAGTGCTGAGATGAAGACCAGGTTAGTTGCCTTATTCTAGCCAATTATATACAAAAAACTATACAGAGAAGTGTTCAGGATCCTCTGAAAAGAGCCACATCTACCTGCTAAAGCAGAACTGCTGAGCTGTTCTGCACTGAAAATGCACGAGAGAGCCCAGCCAAGAGGACAACAGCTGAGCTGAGTGCAGGCTGATTTTCAAACCACAGAATCAAGAGATGCAGAAGTGATCTCTGCATTAAATCCTGAAACTAGGGAGAGTTTCCTCTACAGCTATGGCTAAAGTACAATAATAGTCTCCTACACAGAAGTCAAAAGAGAAACAACATAGCTAACTTGGACAAAGTCTTGAAGAGAAATTTCTCAAAGACAGCATCTCAAAAAGATTAAATGTATGAAGATGAAAACGTATGAGTATTCAGGGAAATACAAAATAAAACTACAATGATTAGGAGGTTAAAGAATGCTGCCATAATTTTTGTGTCCCCAAATTTACATGTTGATGGTGTTATAAATAGAGCCTTTGGGGGTGATTAGATCTTGATGGCAGAGCCCTCATGGATGAGATTTCAACAATATCATACACATAAAGGAGATTTTGGAGAGAGCTGTTGCCCACTCCACCATGTTAAGATAAAAGGGAAGCCTGTGACCTAGAGGAGGGCCCTCACCTGACCACATGGGCATCCTGACCTCAGACCTCCAGCTTCAGAACTATGAGAAATAAATTTAGTTTTTTTCCCCAGCCACTCAATCTGTAGTATTTCATTAGAGCAGTTCAAACAGTCTAAAACACCACATAATGCAATTTTATCAATTGAGAACAGAGAAAATAAGATATCATTTACACGAGGTAACAGAATAAATTGCTGATATAACTCTGAACCTAAGATCTCTATTTTCTGTCCAATCTTAACCCTATCCAGCCATATTGTCTCTCCTGTTGCCAAATCTGGATGAGAAAACCATCAGGAATATACACAAAGCATTCATGCACAGGGAAGGACAAGTAACTTGTCTTGACTCAAGGATACTCTTGAGAGCTGACAAAGAATGACCCTTAGGAAAGATATTCCTTAGGAGCCCTCTGCCCAGAGCCCTGCTCATCACCTGTATGTTCTCATTGATCCACTTCTTATTGTTACCCTTGGCCACAACCACAACCCCACGTTGTTTCTGGTAGCAAAAGACAACCAGAGTGGGGTTTTCTTGTGCTTTTTGGTAATGGCACAAAGAACAAGGTCCTCCAAGAGAATGGGCAGATCTAAGTTCACCCTGGAAGGAAATTCAGAAAAGCCAAAGAGCTGAGACTGAATACTCAGTTTGTAAGTAGGCTTCCCATACAGACTAAGTAGATAGACTCTAAACCAGAGCTTCTGAAAGTGTGGTCCAAGGACCAGCATCATCACTATCAACTAGGATCTAGTAATAAATATAAATTCCATGGCTGAGATGAAGACAAACTGAACAGAACTTCAACTGTGTCACCTCCCAGCCTGTGTTTACAAAGCTCTGCAGGTGATTCAGATGCATTATTGAGTTGAGACCAGATTGCCAAATGGTGGATATTTTCTTTAATTATCAGGGATTGTTTTTCTTCTAAAATCAAGGGCATGAGTAGAAAAACAGAAGGAAAAGACCAGGAATTGTTTTTTGGTGTGTTTTTTTTTTCTTTTCTTTTTTTTTTTTTATTAGTTGGAGGCTAATTACTTCACAACATTTCAGTGGGTTTTGTCATACATTGATATGAATCAGCCATAGATTGTTTTAAATTTAACTTTTTGAGGTATGGATAAAAATTGAGTAGTCTCAAAATAAGAGACATTTATTTTATCATTATGTTTCTATAGATGTTAAAGAAATGCTTCAAATTGAAATATTTTCTAACATGATAGACATAGGAGTTACATATTATTATCCCAATTTTAGATATGAGGTAGGTGAGGATCACAATATCTATTTTTAGAAATGTATTCATTAGTCAATAAGTAAATCATTACATAAGCTTGTGTCTCTGGTCTCAACTGGGGGATTCTATATAGATTTCAATGCAGACATTTGTTATTGACAAGTTGACAATCTAATATAACAGAAAAATTGGCTGTGTAATGGGAAGATATAAAAGAAGGATTCATTCCATCCCTCCCCTCTCTCGCCTCTGCCTAAGAGAGTTATCTGAGTACTGTATAATTTAAAATATTTCATCAAAAACTGAATTTTAGGGAAACTCCCAGGTATCTCCAATAGGATTCAATACCATTCTTTTACTCGTTGGGATCCCAGAGCACCATAGGCAACAAGAATGATTCCATGTGATTTGCAGAAATCCAACAGTTTGCTCTGGTTGAGATAAGGGTGACATTCCACCTGTAGAATGCTCACAGAGAAGAATTTCAGATTATATGCAAAGGCAATATTAATATAACAGAGAAAGACTAAAAGATTTCAAAGGCTAAAGGAAAGACTACAACATTAAATGTAAATTGGAAAAGTCAACATCAACAGAGAAATAGAGAAAAGTGTATTTATACACTTAATTTTATGATAGACCTGGATGGGAGAACTAGTCCAAGATTGAGTGATCAAAAGCTGTGCTCTACATTTGAGTAGATGTTCCTGAGTAAATATTCATAGATTGTTAGTACCACCTTGAGCTACTTCACCCTCTAAACTGGATGATTTTAATTACCCGCAACACATTTTTCTGAACTGTGCTCCCTGTTTAAGACTCATAAATGCTGAGACACCAGGACCAAGGATTCAGACATCAGAACCCCACACAAATCCTTAACACCCATCTCAGCTGATTTGTTACTTTATTAATTTACTTCTTTTTTTTCCATTTATTTTTATTAGTTGGAGGCTAATTACTTTACAATACTGTAGTGGGTTTTGTCAAACATTGACATGAATCAGCCATGGATTTACATGTGTTCCCCATCCTGATCCCCCCTCCCACCTCCCTCTCTACCCAATCCCTCTGGGTCTTCCCAGTGCACCAGGCCCGAGCACTTGTCTCATGCATCCAACCTGGGCTGGTGATCTGTTTCACTATAGATAATATACATGTTTCAATGCTGTTCTTTCGAAACATCCCACCCTCACCTTCTCCCACAGAGTCCAAAAGTCTGTTCTGTACATCTGTGTCTCTTTTTCTGTTTTGCATATAGGGTTATCATTACCATCTTTCTAAATTCCATATATATGTGTTAGTATGCTGTAATGTTATTTATCTTTCTGGCTTACTTCACTCTGTATAATGGGCTCCAGTTTCATCCATCTCAACTATAAAACACTGATGAAAGAAATCAAAGAGGACACAAACAGATGGAGAAACATACCGTGTTCATGGATTGGAAGAATCAATATTGTCAAAATGGCTATTCTACCCAAAGCAATCTTAGATTCAATGCAATCCCTATTAAGCTACCAACAGTATTTTTCACAGAACTAGAACAAATAATTTCCCAATTTGTATGGAAATACAAAAAAACCTTGAATAGCCATATTAATTTACTTCTGATTCCATGTCTTCATCATCTTCCTTCCTGTATGCAGATCACTCCAGGGCACATTGCCCTCCATCTGGTCATCCTTTCATCTCAAGGAAATGCCTCCTTCTTCTAGTTCTGAGTTCTACCCACAGTTTAGATGGAAAGCAACCCACCTTTTCTGCCCAGACTTTTGTAAACAGAGATACTGATATGGATTCTATTCACACCATCCAGAGAGGCTCTACTCTCTAGAATCCTCTGTCCACAAAGGTCAGATGAACAGGAGGTGAGGACAGACAGACATCTGGCTCCAGGGCAAGAAAGAGGTTCTGAAGAGCAGGAGGGAGAGGAGCTGAGCTGCTCACCTGGTTGCAGACGGGCTTGTACTTGAGCCCCGGCTTGTGGTTGAAGTTGGACACCCCGATGGACTTGGTCAGCCCTGCGTCCCTACACTTCTCCAGGACCTGGGAGGGAGGGGTGGTGGACAGTCACTTGGAATGGGTAATAGAACAAGAATTAGTGGTGAAAAACATCAGTAATCACTCTCCTCCATCAAGAGTTACCCTTGACTATCAAGAAGAAAAATCGGGAAGAAGGTCATGATACAAAAAGAAAAACTACTGCCCCCACCTTAGAAAAACTCCTGAAAGTCATATCACATGGAAGGAAAAAGATGCCTATCTACACTATCCCAAATTCTCTTCCTCTGTTCCTCTCTGTGAACATCTCAGCAATGGTTTCCTCCCCACTACCCAGCATCCCAGGCCTTAGATTCTTGAACTGCTGAGTCTGATGGTCCACAGCCCATTCTCACAGGTGGAAGAAATGAAGGAGGTTCCCCCTCTCCTGGCTCTTCCCATGGATCTCTCCTCCCTGGACTCACCTCCCATGTATGAGAGAGATCCACTGAGTCAAATATTAGTTTTCCATTTTCATCTTTTGGGGATAATTCATCCCCTGGCTAGAATAGAAGCAGTCATTTTAGACATGTTTCAAAATAATTTCTCTGCATTGAGCAAGGCTACCTGGCACCATGGAGTAAACCTTAGGTTTACAAATTTCTAAATATTAATATTTGCAAAGTGATTTGCATATATGGAGTTGTCAGCAATACCTTTAGGAAGGAGGCTTATTCCAATCTCTTATACTCAATATATGTTGTAATAAACACAATTTTTCTAGGTCCTAAAAGGGACCCACAGTGACTTCTCTCTATTTTGTCTGCTTCTTGTACTTGCCATTTTGAAATGCCTTTTTGAGCTGGGAATGGCAGTAAGTTACATGACATAATTTCCAGAATAAAAATTGCAGTCTTCATATGGCTATATATCAGACTTCCTTTTCCCTCTGAGCATCAGGTGTCCTAGGGCAGACATGTGAACTGCAAGGTTATCTTTAGGTGGATATGGAATGTGGACGATCCAGACATGCTGTCAAATATTTGTGACCATGAGCCTCAAACTGCCCCAAGGTCCTATTTGCCACCAATGAAAAATGTTCAGTTAAAATAAAGTAAATCATGAGTAGTGTCCTGATAAGGGATAGAGAAAAGGAGACATTTCTGAAGAGTCCTGCAAATCCTCACATCTTTCTGTGTCTGGTACTTGCCATCTACATAGTCCACTAAGCTATTTTGCATTAGATGGCTTGAGTTTATTTCTGTAATTTGAAATCCAGCGTTCTAAGTAAACCATTCTTAATGGTGAAGTGCAGTCTACAAACCTCATCGTGAAGACAGGCAAGAATGTAGGCAATGTCTCCCAACTTCCTATACAGTTAAGAGATTTGACTCACCCAGAGGAAGCACCACCAAATCTGCTCAACTTGAAAGAGTAAAAGACAAGATTAACTCATCCTGTTCAATGTAATGCAGTGTCAAGCTCACCACAGCTGCACCAAACTCTTGGTTCATGAATTTCCCAGACACTCAGGAGTCATAACCAGGACTTTCTGAAGAAATGGCTGATTTCTATTTCCTTTATTTTTCAGGCAGAGCCTCAGATTATTAACTCCTTTCTCTGGGAGGCATGTAAGGGATTTAAAAAACTCAGTAAAAAGATGATCACAAATAATTACTTGGGGGATTCTACTCTAGTGTAATCATCCCTTCAACCTACTAAGACAAATCTTTATTCAACCATCCATGCAAGTTGGTACACATTCTAACACAAGATATAACATTGATGTGATCACACAAATTTCTAACTTTCAGAGCCACTGGAAAATGAATAATATAGAGATTGACGTAGTCCAATTGAAGATTTTTCTGTGACTTTTCCAAGGCTGCTCGGACCAACTCTGGTCGAAGGGAAGTTAACCAAAGCTGTAGAGGTTAAAGAATGAAAGTTGCATTAATAATACACTAGGTAATTTTTTTTTTGTCTTACTGCAAGGTTTGTGGGGTATTACTTCCCCAACCAAGGATGGAATCCTGGCTCATGGCAGTAAAGTACCAAGTCTTAAGTACTGAACCACCAGGGAACTCTAATACTTTAGGAATACACCAATAAGCATAGTTCACCAAACAACTCTTCACCAAAGGATCCTATTATGTAATTGTCATCTGGGCACAATCACTTGCACATGTGCACACACACAACCCACACAGTACATTTGAAGTGCAGAATATGTCTTTTCTCTTCACAGTGCCATCAGCAATCTTGCCTCGAATGACCTGGCCAATCTCCTCTTCATTTTGGTAGGCATGAGCACAGTCAGTATGGCAGAACCCAACCTCTATAGCAAATGGGGTGAATTCCAGAGCTTCCCTCTTAGCAACCTACATAAGCAACAAATGTAGAAGTTGAATATCCACATAAGATATTGCTAGGCACAAGCTTTGATCTTCCAAAGAATCACCTTTTATCTGTGTGTTTGGTTAGTTCTGTATGTGTAGTGATGAACCCATACAGTTTCCCTTAACATACCTAATAAGTAATTAAATGAACACTACCCAGGAACTCTTCAACTTCAGGTGATCAGTGGCTGACTGCTGGTATCAGAGGATGGCAAAACCACCTTTAGGTTCAGTGATTTGATGGAAGAACTCAAAGGACTTAACAAAACTTTGTAGTCATGAATATGACTTATAATGTGAGGTGTTTGAAGCAAAATGAGCGAAGTTACAGGTGCCTGGTAAAAGTATCAAGAACCAAGGTGAAAACTTCTGAGACTTATATCTACCAGTGAAGCCACACAGAATAAACCCCCCCAAAAAAAAAACCTATCTTTTCAAGGTGTACAATATGATGTTCTCATATAAGTTATTCTTGTTATTCACTTGCTCAGTAATGTCTGACTCTTTGCAACCCCATGGACAGCAGCACTCCAGGTTTCCCTGTCCTTCACCATCTCCCAGAGTTTGCTCAAACTCATGTCCTTTGAGCCAATGATGCCATCAAACCATCTCATCCTCTGTCCCCTCCTTCTCCTCCTGCTATAAATCTTTCCCAGAATCAGGGTGTTTTCCAATGAGTTGTCACTAACATCAAGTAGCCAAAGTATTGGAGCTTCAGCTTTAGCATCAGTCATTCCAAGGAATATTCAGGATTAATTTTCTTAAGGATTGACTAGTTTGATCTCCTTGCTGTCCTAGGGACTCTCAAGAGTCTTCTCCAACACCACAGTTCAAATGCATCAATTCTTTGGTGCACAGCCTTCTTTATGGTCCAGCACTTACATCCATACATGAACATAACTACTTGAAAAGCCATAGCTTTGACAATATGTACCTCTGTGGGCAAAGTGTTGTCTCTGCTTTTTAATACACTGTCCAAATTTGTTACAGCTTTTCTTCCAAGGAGCAAGTGTCTTTTAATTTCCTGGCTACACACCATCCACAGTAATTTGAAGACAAAAAAGAGTCTGTCACTGTTTCCATGTTTCCCCATCTATTTACTATAAAGTTATGGGACGGGATGCCACGATCATAGTTTTTCAGATGCAAGCCAGTTTTTTCACTCTCCACTTTCACCTCTATCAAGAGGCTGTTTAATTCCTCTTCACTTTCTGCCATTATGGTGGTGTCATCTGCATATCTGAGGTTATTGATATTTCTCATGGCAATCTTGATTCCAGCTTGAGCTTCATCCAGCCTGCCATTTCTCAGGATTGTACTTACTCATATAAGTATCCATTGCTACTAATTACCACAAGCAAGCTAGTTAACAGAAACACCACCTCACATAGCTACCTTTTGGAGGTGCTTATAAGAAGATTTATATCTAGTGTCTACAAAATCTCAAGATATAACCCATTATTTTTAACTATAGTCAACTTGCTGTACGTCAGGTTTCCAGAATTATGCTTCTTATAACTGAAGGTCTGTACCCTTGACCAACATCTTTCCATTTTTCCCAGTCTTGTAACCAGCTTCTGGTCACCATACCTCTACTCTCTCTTCTACAAGTATCACTATTTTAGATTCCACCTACAAAGAGATCATGCAGTATTTGTCTTTCTATTTCTGGCTTACTTAACTTAATGTTCTCCCAGTTCTTCTGTGTGATTGCAAATGGGTTAACTTTGTATTCAATGCTCAATAATATTCCATTTCTTTTTATGTGATTCAAAATCTTTCCCATTTCAAGGAGGTAGATATTTGGTGTAACAGACTTCTGCTGGGTCTAGTTCTGGTTTTTCTTAAATGCATGGACATTTGGGGATTGGCTTCCCTGGTGGCTCAGATGGTACAGAATCCGCCTGCAATGCAGGAAACCTGGGCTCAATCCCTGGGATAGGAAGATCCCCTGGAGAAGGGAAAGGCTACCCACTCCAGTTTTCTGGCCTGGAGAATTCCACGGACTGTACAGTCCATGGGGTCGCAAAGAGTTGAACATGACTGAGTGATGTTCACTTTCGGGAATGTACTTGGGAATGAGCCCATGAGCTTCAGTAACAGCCCTGTCCCTTTCCTCACTTCAACCCAGTGTGCTCTATGAAGTAAACAAGTTCTGTCTTCTATCTGCAAAGTGTCTCTTAATAATTTTTCCATTTTATAAATTAGAATAGTGAGCCTCAAAGTATAAGTCCAGTCCCTTGTCACATCTACTCTAAAGGCAAGATAGCAAACTTTCTGGCTTCTAGTCTAGAGACTTGTCCACTAGCCCCTCTTATGATCAAGCACTGTAGACCATACTTTAATAAAAGCACATTACAAAACCCCAGGATACATTACAAAACCTGGCCTGTAGGATTGTATCTTATCCCCTCTAGTGATACTATGGTTCCCATCAGAAGAAGTTTCCAAGCAGAAACAGAAGCACAGGGCAAAACACAGCTGAAGTGTTTCTTGCCTGGCACCAAGTAGGTATCCCACAGTAGAAAAGCAATTTTCTCCCATTAGTTTTCAGTCACCTCATCTTCAGGACCTTCCACCTCAAATACTTCTCCGGGCCATGTCTTAATGGAAGCAGGAAAGAGTTCTTGAACTAATAAAATGTACAGAGAAACCGTGCAACTGCAGTCACCCACAAAGGAAAGCAGCTGACAGTCAGTGATCTTGACAGCCGAGTCTCACCTCTTCTGCCAAGCTGGAAAAGAGACAGAAACTGGAGGGGAACTCAGACCCAGAGTAATCTACAGGTGAGCACAGTTTCATACCCTGATGCAGAGTGAAGACTGAATGCTCTCTCCTCTTTCATAGAGCATGGTTCCAGCCTGGTTAGTGGAACAATGTGATCCTCCCAGAGCCGCACAGGAGCCCAGTGCTTGACGACCCAAATCCCTTTCACTCATGTTACATCCACTACTATTTATATCTTGACCCCCAACCACTAGTGTTACCTCCGGAGGTGCACAGGTTCCAAATCCCAGGACAGGAATGAAGTGGCCATTACTAAGTTTCACTCTCTGACTTTTGGAATCCATTGCCTATTTCTCCTTGGAGTAAGCAGGCTGATATTTTTCCTCTTCCTTCACAGGTTAGGAATAACAGGAAGGTAACACCCCAGCTGCACCATCCAATGTTAGCAGATATACTGTAGAAGGAGCATGATTAAATCAGTTCCCATTGAGTAAGAATAGGATTGAAATCAGTTAACTTGTTTGCTTTTTTTCAGCAGTAGAGCATTATTATGAAATGATGATATGTGCTGAAAAATTATTGACCATGTTTAGACTAGAAACTTCCACAAGAGCAATATTTTTTATTTTTCTATTACAAAGCCAATCTCAATCAAACATCAGTTGAAACAATGATCTTATAGTACAAACATACATGCATACAGAAATAATTTTCTGTGTACAATTCTTTTGTGCCCTTAGGTAAGTTTATTCCTAGATAATTTATTCTTTTTGTTGGACTAGTGACTGGGATTGATTCCTTAATTTCTCCTTCTGATTTTTCATTGTTAGTATGGATAAGGGTGATGGTGGCCTCATAGAATGAGTTTGGAAGTGTTCCTTCCTCTGCAATTTTTTGAAAGAGAATTAGAAGGATAGGCATTAGCTCCTCTCTAAATATTTGATAACATTTTCCTGGGAAGCAATCAGGCCCTGGGCTTTTACTATTTTGGAGATTTTTTATCACATCTTCTATTTCAGTGCTTGTAATTGGGTATTCATAATTTCTATATTTTCAATGAGTTGACTCATTGGAAAAGACCCTGATGCTGGGAGGGACTGGGGGCAGGAGGAGAAGGGGATGACAGAGGATGAGATGGCTGGATGGCACCACCCACTCGATTGACATGAGTTTGAGTAAACTCCAGGAGTTGGTGATGGACAGGGAGGCCTGGTGTGCTGCTATTCATGGGGTCACAAAGAGTCGGGCATGACTGAGCAACTGAACTGAACTGCACTGAAGCTTTGTATAGGGTGAGATTTATGCTGTTTTGTTGTTGTTGTTTGCTTGTTTTTCCTCTGATGGGCAAGGTTGAGTGAGGTGGTAATCCTGTCTGCTGATGATTAGGTTTGTATTTCTGTTTTGCTTGTTGTTTAGATGAGGTGTCCTGCACAGGGTGCTACTGGTTGTTGGGTGATGCCAGGACTTGTATTCAAGTGGTTTCCTTTGTGGGAGTTCTGACTATTTGATACTCCCTAGGGTTAGTTCTCTGGTAGTCTAGGATTTTGACGTCAGTACTTCCGTGCCAAAGGCTCAGGGCTTGATCTCCGGTCAGGAACAAAGATTCCACAAGTGGTTTCTTATGGCATTAAGTGAGATTAAAGCACATACCTAAAAATGAGAAACCAAAGATGAATCCCAGACAAATGGGAGTTACAAAATCAGCCAAATAATAATAAAAATGATGGAATATACACATATACATATACACCCATAGGCAAAATCAATATAGCTCAACAAAAATAAAGTACGATCAATTGACCTGGAGAACAAAGGATACCAAAAATGATATCTACCAGTTAAGTCAAAACTAACTAAAGCACAAACTGGAAAACACAACTAAAGCAAGGTGCCAAGTGGGGAATAAAGCAATGAAAACAAAACTAACAAATATTTTGAGAGGAAAGGAAAGAAACAAAAGAAAGGAAAAATAGATATGCAAAGCTAAATAGAGGTAGATAAAGAAGAGCTATATACATTAAAGAGTAACTGCTAGGGGAAAAGAACAGTAGGAAAAGCAAACAAAGGAAGGTTTTAAAAAATTAAATTTAAAAATTAAAAAAAGAGAAAAACAAAGAAAGGAAGAGGAAATAAAAAACAACAACAAAAAAGAAAACTCCACAGAACTGCAAAGGCCCAACTTAGAGGCAGAGGTTTATAACAACAACAATAAGTGTGACTGAAAAAAAAAAAAAAAAAGCTTAATTAGATTTCATAATGCCAATAAAATCAACAAATAACGGGGATGGTGGGGGCGGGGGGGAGGGGAAGAAAAAAGATCCAAAAGAAACTATAGAACAAGTCAAAACAAGAATAATAAATGTTTTTCTTGAGTCACTGCTGTCAGAATCTTTTCCTTCTCTTTGAGTCACAGTCCACCTCACCTCCCTAGGATGCCCCCCCAACACAGTGCTGTTCTCTGGACCTCCTGGTCATCTGGGAAGTTCAGATTCTAATCTGGTCCAACTCCTGTGTGTTCTTGCCTCCAATGTCCACAGCTATCGGAACTGGTACGATTTCATTTGTGGTAGTTCTCAATGTCCTTTTATATATTCCATGGACACAGAGTCTGCCTAGTTGATTGTGTGGATTTAATCTGCGATTTGTACAGCTGGTGGGAATGTTTTGGATTCTCTTCCTTAGCCACACTGTCCCCGAGTTTCGATTGTGGTTTTATTTCCGCCTCTGCATGTGAGTCGTCCATGGGGGTTTGTTCCTGAGGCTGCCCTGGAGAACTTGGATTTGTCCCACTGAGAGCCAAGTGTGGAGGCGGTGCAGCTGCTTGGGTCGCAGGGGTTCTAGCAGCACCAGGTACTCAGGGGTGTTGGCGGCTAGGGCAGCAGGAAATATAGTGCTCTAGAAGGATATGGCAACCAGTATTGTCCAATACACTCCAGCATTCTCACCTGGAGAACCCCCTGATAGTGAAGCCTTGCAAGGCCACAGTTCACAGGGTCGCAGAGAGCTGGGCGCAACCAAAGGGACCCCGTGAGCATAGATGCAAGACTTTTTTTTTGCCTGTGACAGTTCTTCCCCAGTGAAGGTTGAACATGATGGTGGCATAGCTGCTTGGGTTGTGGGAACCATGGTGGTGTCAAGTGCGCAGGGACACGGACTGCCTAAGCCACTGGAGTATTGGCCCTATCAGAGTCTTTTTTCAAGCCCCTGGTACCTGGCGATCAGAAGGCCTCTTTGGCTAGTCTTTGTCCATAGCTCAGCCCGTTTAGGCATTTAGAGGGCTCCCTTGCCTGGGGTCCTTCTCTGTTGTTCGGTGCTTCAGGGACATAGAGGGCCCCCCTTCCCTGTGCCATACCCCCGCCCCAGGGTGGGGTCCTACTCTGTAGATCAGCACATGAGGCACTTAAAGAGGCACTCTGGGTGGGGTCCTCCTCAGTAGTTCCCTGTCTCAGCCTCTCTATTGTTCAGCTGCCCATGCTGACATGGGGAGAGAGAGGCTATGGTGATGGCTCCATGCCCTATGCATGACTCAGCATTTTCCACCACAGTCTCCTCCCTCACATCACCTCATCCATCTCTCCACAGCAGCCCTTGCCCTGGGATTGCGCCACAATCCCTAAGCGCCAGCTCCCAGCCATTGCACCTTCTAGGGGACTTGCATCCCTGCCCACGGTAGATATGGCTGCAGCACCAACTGTCTGATTCTCATTCTATTTAGGCTGCCACAGATCAACTATTTCACACTCAGCCTTAAATGTTTCTCCTCTGACTCAGACAATTGCCCCGCTGTGGAGATTGGACCCCTGCTTCAGTTCCCCCACACACCAAGGGCAGGTCCAGTCCTACCAACACTCCTGTTTTTCCCCCTAGTTCCTTCATCCTATGGAGTTTTGTGTGGTTCCATATATTCTTTTCCACTGGTCAGGTCCTTCTGTCCGCTCTCAGCTGTTGTTCTGTATGCACTTCTGTGTCTGAAGGTGTATTCCTGATGTATCCAAGGAGAGAGATGTACTCCACATTCACCTACTCATCCACCATCTTGTTCCTCCAAAGAGTGACTTTTTAAAAAATTCATGTAACTACTATGCTCAAAACCCAAAATGTAATTCTCCATTTCTCTCAGAGTAAAGTCCTTTCAAAAACCTACACAACACAGACCTCCTGGCCCCACCGACTCTCTGGCCTTCACTTCAGCTCCTGTCTCTCCACCTCACTAAACTCCACCAAAATCAGCTGACTTGCTGGCCCTTAAATGTTACATGACTATTCATACTTACTTGACTATCATTTTCTGTTCCAGAGAAATGCAGGGAGCACTATCACTATGTTTCAAGGCTCTTTCTTGTACAAATGAAAAGCTGTGTGGGATGAAGTGTAGTTGGCTCCTCTGCCTAACAGATGTACAGAAATGGGAGAGATTGTGTAGAAATATCTCCTACAGAAACTTACCCATTTCTAACAGCTAAATACTCCTGATTTTGTTCACAGTCTATCAACTAGACTATCAACTCAAAAGTTTCTCATTTTAATTAATATCTATTGATAAAGCAACTTCTAGGCAGACAGTTAAGAAATTAAATGAATAAGATTTGCTGCCTTACAGTAAGCAAAATATAATGCTGTATTTGTAAATCATATTTTAAGTTACCAAGATAATTATGCTAAGTTAAAAAATAAGTATACAACCTGTAGATTGAAGATTCTTTCTCTTTGTAAATTAAAAAACATCACACACATTTGTAAAGAAAAGTGCATGAAAGTATTATTAAAATGGTTAATCACAGCTTATTTTGATTTTCAATCCTTGGCTTTCTATTTCCTAATTTTCTGTAATTTGTATGTATTACCTTAATTATCAGAAAAAAAGAAGTTGTCTAACTTTGAAGTCTTTATTGTTTCATAAAGTGTTAAATGTTTTAAAAGGAAAAGCAAGCTTTCAAAATTTGAGACACTTCATTTAAGTACCTCCACCAAGTATGAAAATCTTCTTCACCACCCTAGAAGAAATACATTCTCAAAGAACCACGGTGAGAGCTGAGAGTCAATATTCTTCAGAGAATGGAAACTCAGGGTGACCTACACCACTGAAAGAGAAGGAGGAGGATTCATTTATTAAATCACCCATGTTGTCATAGGCTTTGGCATAGTCAATGAAGCAGAAATAGATGTTTTTCTGGAACTCTCTTGCTTTTTCGATGATCCAGCAGATGTTGGCTATTCGATCTCTGGTTCCTCTGCCTTTTCTAAAACCAGCTTGAACATCTGGAAGTTCATGGTTCACGCATTGCTGAAGCCTGGCTTGGAGAATTTTGAGCATTACTTTACTAGCATGTGAGATGAGTGCAATTGTGCAGTAGCCTGAGCATTCTTTGGGATTGCTTTTCTTTGGGATTGGAATGAAACCTGACCTTTGCCAGTTCTGTGGCCACTGCTGAGTTTTCCAAATTTGCTGGCATACTTCTTGCAGCACTTTCACAGCATCATCTTTTAGGATTTGAAATAGCTCAACTGGAATTCCATCACCTCCACTAGCTTTGTTCGTACATAGAGAATATTATTCTGTGAATGTGGTCGGGATGGGCTAAAACTCTAATTCTACAAGCAGGACTAGCCTTCTCCCCCAATAAGCACACATGCAGATGCCCGCTCCATGTGCACACAGTACCTGCACCTACAGTCCCAACATTCATATGTAATATTCACTCCACAATGACAGGTAGTTTGATTCAGGTTACAATTTATACAAAAGCACAAGACGTAGGACTAACTGTGGGGATCATTTCAGACACAGGTGGAACTTCTGTCCCTAGATGATGATAAGAATCACAGTGAACAAATTAGCTGCTCTTTTTCACACATCCATGTATAAGCAGATACTGAGAACCCAAAAAATACAGGGTGTCTCCATTAAGGAATTTCTCATCTGTTGAAGAGATACCATGTACACCTCAATAACTGCACAGCACAAAGTGGGATCATTATTTTCTTACTTTATAATATATTAATACACTGGTTATTCAGCAATTAGTATTACTGCTCTTTCCCTTTTTTCCATATTTTTACTTTTCATTCTAATGTGTCCTTTCAAATTCAATTCATTACAAAGTGCATTTTTAGCAATTCCATGTTCCAAGTGCTGTGCTATTGAGCTAAGCCCACAAAGATAGGCACTCACAGCCTAATGAAGGAGAATATAGTATTAAAAAGCCTTTGAGAAATTAAAAGCCTTTGAGTACAGAAGAAGAGCTTTCCATGTTTTTTCCATGTATCATATCTTTTCTTAGAATCACGATATAGCTTTGCAACAACAGGGGCAGTTTTGAGATCTTTCACTGAAATTAAATCTTCATTTTGCCAATAATTTGTACTCTCATTTCTCAAAACTCCCTTTCAAATTTCTATTCTGTCTGTTCGATCCTGATCGCCTTCTTCAGTAATTGGGCAGCTCGAGCTGCATGTTAGTGACTAAATCAAAGTCCAGGTGATAGGGGCTTCCAAAGGGATGTACCCCTGATGGACAGAAGCTACAGTGGGATAAGTGTTGACTCAAAAAACCAAACACCCAGCCGATCTTACCTGGGCATGTCCTGCTAAAGACACAGAAGTGACCCACTGGAGGGTCAGTTAAGTTAATGACCTACTTATAATTCAGTTTTGTGAAATTATAAGGATGAGGAAATGTGAGTTGGAATAGGGGAAAAGGCCAATGAAGAGATCAATTTAAAATAAATGGATAAGAATTTCCGGGGAGGAGCCAAGATGGCGGAGGAGTAGGACGGGGAGACCACTTTCTCTCCTACAAATTCATCAAAAGAATAACCGAACGAACGCAGAGCAAACTTCGCAAAACAACTTCTGATCGCTAGCTGAGGTCATCAGGCGCCCAGAAAAGCAGACCATTGTCTTCGAAAGGAGGTAGGACAAAATATAAAATATAAAAAGTGAGACAAAAGAGCTAAGGATGGAGATCCGTCCCGGGAAGGGAGTCTTAGGCGGCATTGCTTGGGGTAGGGTCCGGGCCTGAGTGCCCTGAGGACAATCGGAGGGAGCTTCTGTGAGTTGCCAACTTGAACTGTGGGAGACCAAAGGAGAGAGAGAAAATTAACCGGCCGGAACACACTGCCAGCCGTTCGCAGAACAAAGAGACCGAGAAAGTCCAGAGAAGAACTCGCAGGCTGCCGACAGGCCCAGCCCCGCCGGAGGCAGGAGGCAGTGGGGAGGGGAAGGTCACGGCGAGACACAGGGCGCAGGCACCCGACCGGCACGGGCGGGGACTGGGGCTGGGGACGCGGAGGGCAGAAGGCGCCAGCGGAAACTGAGACTGGGTCCGTGGAAGGGAGTGGGCACGCCACACCTGGGGAGAGTGCGCCCATCAAGCCCCTGGCTGCCTGGACCGCTCTGACGGGGAAGGCACAGAGAGCAGGCGCAGCTTTTCGTTCCGCGCTTTTGTGGAACACCCGAGGGCTGGAACCTCGCGCAGCGCGGGGCGAACTCCATATAGAACAGCCGGGAGCCTGAGCAGCGCAGACGGAGAAAGCAGCGTCAGCCCCTCCCGGCATCGCCAGCCCGTCCCCACAGCGCCAGCCCCTCCCCGCAACGCCAGCCCCTCCCCACAGCACCAGCCCCTCCCCGCAGAGCGACGGAACTAGCTACCTGAATAAGAGTCCACCTCCGCCCGCCTGTGTCAGGGCGAAAATGAGGCTCTGAAGAGACCGGCAAACAGAAGCCAAATAAACAAAGGGAACCGATTCAGAAGGGACTGGTTCAACAGATTAAAATCCCTGTAGAAAACACCGACTACACCGGAAGGGGCCTGTAGATATTGAGAAGTGTCAGCTGGAACGAGGAGCTATCTGAAACTGAGCCGAACCCACACTGACCGCAACAGCTCCAGAGAAATTCCTAGATATATTTTTACTTTTTTCTTTTTTTTTTATTTTTTTTTTATTTTTCTCTTTTATTTTCCTTTAAAATTCCCTATTACTCCCCCATTACTCCTTAACTTTCATTTTCATAGATTTTTACGATTTTTTTAATTAGGGGAAAAAAATTTTTTTTTCTTTCTGTTTTTTTTTCTTTTTCTTTTTTTTCTATTTCTTTTTTCTTATCTTTTTTCTTCTTTTTTTTTTCTTTCCTTTTTCTCTTCTATTTTCTATTTTTCTTTTTCTCTTATTTCTTTTAAAGTCCTCTAGTACTCCTCTACTACTCATTAATTTTCATTTTCAATACACTATAACCTTACAAAAAAAAAAAAAAAAGAAGAGAAGCCCTATTTTTAAACCGAAGATTATTCTCTCACAATCTTGACTCTCTGTTTTCTACCTCAGAACACCTCTATTTCCTCCTTTCCCCTTCTCTTCCCAATCCAGTTCTGCGAATCTTTGTAGGTGACTGGGCTACGGAGA
>NC_057395.1:44839574-44956155 GCF_019320065.1 Cervus canadensis | reverse complement strand
CCTCTACATAGAAAACCCTAGACTCTACCAGAAAATTACTACAGCTAATCAATGAATACAGTAATGTTGCAGGATATAAAATTAACACACAGAAATCCCTTGCATTCCTATATGCTAACAATGAGAAAACAGAAAGAGAAATTAAGGAAACAATACCATTCACCATTGCAACAAAAAGAATAAAATACTTAGGAGTATATCTACCTAAAGAAACAAAAGACCTATACATAGAAACTATAAAACACTGATGAAAGAAATCAAAGAGGACACAAACAGATGGAGAAACATACCGTGTTCATGGATTGGAAGAATCAATATTGTCAAAATGGTTATTCTACCCAAAGCAATCTATAGATTCAATGCAATCCCTATCAAGCTACCAACGGTATTTTTCACAGAACTAGACCAAAGAATTTCACAATTTGTATGGAAATAACAAAAAACCTCGAATAGCCAAAGTAATCTTGAGAAAGAAGAATGGAACTGGAGGAATAAACCTGCCGGACTTCAGACTCTACTAAGAAGCCACAGTCATCAAGACAGTGGTGGTACTGGCAAAAAGACAGAAATATAGATCAATGGAACAGAATAGAAAGCCCAGAGATAAATCCACGAACCTATGGACACCTTATCTTTGACAAAGGAGGCAAGGATATACAATGGAAAAAAGACAACCTCTTTAACAAGTGGTGCTGGGAAAACTGGTCAACCACTTGTAAAAGAATGAAACTAGAACACTTTCTAACACCATACACAAAAATAAACTCAAAATGGATTAAAGATCTAAATGTAAGACCAGAAACTATAAAACTCCTAGAGGAGAACATAGGCAATCTATGGCTGATTCATATCAATGTATGACAAAACCCACTGAAATGTTGTGAAGTAATTAGCCTCCAACTAATAAAATTTTTTTCACATTAAAAAAATAAATAAAAAAAATAAAATAAAATAAATGGATAATGTCTTGGAGAAGAAATGTCCATTATGGAGAAAACCCACCAGATACTTAGGGGAGGGGATGGAAGTAGGTCCCCTGTGACTTTGGAGCACTGATGCACATTGGCCTGCCTGGATTCCCACCCCCCCCCCCCCAGAAAATCATTAACATGACATTTCACAATTGCACATGGGCAAACATCAACGTGGGCTTCCCAGGTTGTTCAGTGGTAAAGGATCCCACTGCCCAGGCAGGAGACATGGGTCCAACCCCTGGGTTGGGAAGATCCCTTGGACAGGGAAATGCCTGGGAAATCCCATGGACAGAAGAGCCTGATAGGCTACAGTCCATGGGATTGCAAAAGAGTCAGACAGGACTTTGCAACTGAACAACAACAAAACATGAATGTAATGCATGATGGATTCATTATTATATAGCTATTATTAATATAATCATATTCCCCTGACACAAAAAGAATTAAAGATGAAACATGTTCAGAGGTCCCTGAAAGAATTGTGGGCTGCAGGCACTATGCCCTTTGTGTTTCCTGGGTCCCTCTGCCCTGAGAGAAGGTACACTAGGCATAGGGATTGGGGATACAAAGTAGTGACATCACCATGATGTCAAATCTGGGGGTTCTACTGATGGGCTGTCCTGGGCCCAAGTTACATTTCTGTTGGTCAGAGATGGAGCCCTGGAGGAAACCTCTGGTCTGAAGTCTACAGGAAGCCCCTGGTTTACTACTACACTGAAAATCAGGACTCTCTTCCCAGAATTAAGCTTTTGAAAAGCTTAGTTCTCCTGCTGACCTGCCTGCTACAGAAAACAGTGTATGTGTGAAATATCTGCAAATCACTTACAATAGTATCTCGTTATATCTTATATTTCTGTTGATGCCATCAATTGCTTTCATGTCTTCTGGACTCAGTTCAAAGTCAAACACCTGAAAGGAAGGAACAATCACATTAACCTCTCCCCAAAGGAGACAGCCTCCCCTGGGGACTAGAGGGCTTTCCAGCTGGTAGAGACAAGAATAGAGGACTGGGAAGCCATGTCTGTCCTCAGCTTCCAGGAGAACAACCTGGGACCCTCTGCTGAGTTCTCACCTCTCCTCCCCACACCTTCTCCTTCTCTGTCCACCTCACAAACATTACAGCGCATCAGTCCCTTATCTTTCTTTGTGAATCATCTGTGACAGAAAACAAGCTAAAATCTTCTTTCTCCAAATACATTGCCTTTGGACACTCCTGACTCAATACCTGAACCTGAGTTAACATTAGACTGTTAACTCTCCCCAACAAGCCCTAAGGGTGACAACATTCAGCTGAAGCATTGTGGGAAGGAGGCTCCCTGTGAAAGCCCATTCAAGGATCTGATATCAAACTATTCATTATCTATGACTGAATCTAACAAAAACTTTATGTAAATGTGTTTCTGGAGACAGTTATGAAAAATGTTTAACATTAAAGAACACCTAGATAATTAAAATTTCATATCATAATCATGAAATGGAAAGCTCAGTTTTGTAAAGAAATTCCTTTTCTCCAAATGATCCAGTGTTTCAATGCAACATGAACCAAAGACTTGAGCATGTATTCCTCCCCAGAAGTTGGTAAAGTGATGCTAAATTTTCAATAAAAGAGAGCTAAACAAAAGCAGTCAGGACATTCTAAAAAATAAAAAATTATCATTCTGAAAAGCATACTTATTTTCCACTTTAATAACATGTTGCAGAAAACAGAATAGTTAAATAGAAGAGAGACACCAGAAATGTACTTCTGGAGACTTGATATATGACAGAGTTGACAATGAAAATCTGTGAGGAAACATGGAACTTTAAGTTTAAATTTAAGTATACCAAAGGTGTATGTATCCATTTTCATATTATCTTAGATACTCAGTTCCAGCTAGATTACAGAACCAAATTTAAATGGAAACACAGAAACAATTGATCAGGGGACAATTTCCATTCCACTTGACTTGGCCTGACCTGTAACCTGCGGCACTGAACAGTGATATTTCCCAGAAGTGCTGAGGCAAATCTGAAACCAGACAGGAAGAGAATTTTGTCCCTAATCACTGACTTGATTCACAGCCCTGTGTTGAGATGAAGACCAAGTCAGTTGACCACAGTCTAGCCAAACGTATATGAAAAACTATGCAGAGAAGCATGCAGGCTCCTCTAACAAGAGCCACATCCACCTGCTAAAGCGGAACTGCCGAGCTGCTCTGCACTGAACTGCAAAGGCATGAGAGAGCCCAGCCAAAAGGACAACAGCTTAGTTGAGTGCAGGCTGATTGTTAAACCACAGAATCAAGAGAAGCATAACTGATCTCTACATTAAATCCTGAAATTGGGGAGGGTTTTCTGCACACCTATGCCTATGAGAACAATATCGGCCTCCTACACAGAAGTCAAAATAGAAACAACCAAGCTAAAGTGGACAAAGTCTTGAAGAGGAGCTTCTCAAAGGCAGAAACTCATGGAGATTAAGTGTATGAAGATGAAACCTTATTAGTATTCAGGGAAATACTCTGTTGCCCCCTCCACCATGTTAAAACACAAGGAGAAGCCTGTGTGTGACCTGAAGGAGGGCCCTCACCCAACCACACAAGCCCCCTGACCTCAAGACTCCAGCTTCATAAATGTGAGAAACAAATTTCAATTTTTTCTCAGCCACTCAATCTGTGATATTTTGTTAGTCCAAACGGCCTTAAAAATTCACAATTTCATCAATTGAGAACAAAGAAAATAAGATGTCATTTGCACAAGGTGACAGAATAAATTGCAGAAGTAACACTGGAAATAAATTTCTGTTATCTGTCCAAACTTGGCTCAGTGGTAAAGAATCTGCCTGCAATGCAGGAGACTCCAGTTTGATTCTTGAGTTGGGAAGATCTCCTGGAGAAGGGACAAGCTACCAACTCCAGTGTTCTTGGGCTTTCCTGGTTATGCAGACAGTAAAGAATCTGCCTGCAATGTGGGAGACCTGAGTTCAATCCTTGGGTTGGGAAGATCCCCTGGAGGAAGGCATGGCAACCCACTCCAATATTCTTGCCTGAAGAATCCCCCCAGACAGACCAGCCTGGCAGGCTACAGTCCATGGGGTCACAAAGAGTCAGAGAAGACTGAGAAACTGAGCACACACATCTGTCCAACGTTAACCCTCTCCATCCATGCCACATTTCCTGTTGCCACAGCAGGAGGAGAAATCTACCAGGAATACACACAAGGCATTCATGCACAGGGAAGAACAGGTAACTCATCTTGACTCAAGGAAAGTCTTGAGAGATGGGCATAGAATGACCCTCGTGAAGGATAGTCCCTAGGAGCCCTCTGCCCACAGCCCCACTCATCATCACCTCTATGTTCTCTTTGATTCACTTCTTGTTGAAACTCTTGATCAGAACCACAACCCCACATTGTATCTGGTAGCAAAAGGCAACAAGAGTTGGGGTCTGTTTGTGATTTTTGGCAATGGTACAAAGAACTGGGTCCTCCAAGAGAGTGGGGGTAGTTCTGGTTCACCCTGGAAGGAAATTCAGAAATGCTGAGGAGCTGAAACTAAATACTCAGTTTCTAAGGAGGCTTCTCAAACAGACCAAGTAGGTTCACTCTAGACCGGTGCTTCTCAAAGTGTGATCCAGGGACCAGCTTCATCAGTATCACTTGGGATCTTGTTAGAAATACAAATTCCATGACTTAGTTGAAGACAAACTGAATCAGAACCTCAAGTGGGTCACCTCACATTCTGTGTTTACAAAGTTCTGTGTGTAATTCAGATTCATGATTGAGTTGAGACCAGGATTGCCAAACTTGTGGAATTTTTTCTTTATTTCTCACTGATTGTTTTTCTTTAATAATCAAGACTATGAGTAGAGAAAGAGAAGAAAAATACCAGGAAATATTTTAATGTCACTTTTCTAAGCTCTGATAAAAACTGAGTAGTCCCAGAATGACAGTCATTTATTTCACCATTATTCTTCTAGAGATGCTGACAAAAATGGTTCAAATTGAAATTTTTTCTAGCATGATAGACCTAGGAGTTACATATTATTGTTCCAATTTTAGACATAAGGTAAGTGAGGTTCGGATCATTTATTTTTAGAAACATGTTCATTAGTTAATAAGCAAAATCATGACATAAGCTTGGGTTGCTGGTCTCAACTGGGAGATTATATACAGATTTTAATGTTATTGATGAATCTACAAGCAGGAGACCTGGGTTGGATCCCGGAGTCAGAAAAATCCCCTGGGGAAGGGAGTGGCTACCCACTCCAGTATTCTTGTCTGGAAAATCCCATGGACAGAGGAGTTAAGCAGGCTACAAACCATAAGGTCACAAAGAGTCAGAAACAACATGCAATTAACCATTTCACCCAAGCTAATACAATGTAGAGAAACTGTCTGAGTGACGGGAAGATAAAAGAGAAGAAATCAGTCCATCCTTCCCCTTTCTTCCCCTGCCTATGAGAGTTATCTCCTGACCACTGAGTACTGTATGATTTAAACCATTTCATCAAAAACTGAATTTTAGGTAAACACCATGTTTTCTTCCTTAGAGTTCATTACCATTCTTTTACTCTTTGGGATCCCAGACCACTATAGGCAACAAGAACAATATCGTGTGACTTGCAGAAATCCAACAGTTTACTCTGGTTGAGATAAGGGTGACATTCCACCTGTAGAATGCCAACAGAGAAGAGTGTTAGATTATATGGAAAAGTAATATTAATATGACAGAGAAATATTAAAAGTTTTTTAAAATGCTAAAGGAAAAACTATAACTTAAATGTAAACTTGAAATATCAACATCAAGATAAAAATATAGAGAAGTGTGCTTAAAAGTTAATTTTATAATAGACATGGATGAGAGAACCATTCCAAGCTTGAGTAATCATAAGGTGAGCTCTACATATGAGTAAATGTTTCTGAGTAAATATTTTATTGACTGTTAGTGTCACCATGAGCCCTTCACTTCAGCCTTTCAACTGGATGACTTTCATAGTTTTCAGCACATTTTAGGTACTGAAGACCCAGAAAAGGTGAAACACTAAGGATTCAGCCATCCAAACCCATGCAAATTTTAAACCAATATTACCTGATTTATCTTTCTTTACTCCCCATGCCAAGTTTTCATAGTCCTACTTCCTGTCCACAGTTCCCTCCCAGACACTTTCAACATCCATTTCTTGACACCCTTTAGGCTCAGGTAAACACCACCTTCCTCTAAGTTCTGGATGACTAGTCTAACACTTCTTCACCTCCTTTACCTTTCCTCAGTCTCCACCACAATTTAGCAGGATCCCCCTCCCCAGCTGTTCCATCCAGACTTTATCAAACAGAGATACCACTGTGGGTTCTATTCAGTGTTCCATCCACACAGAAGCTCTGCTCTCTAGAATATTCTGTCCACAAAGGTCAGGTGAACAGGAGGGGAGGACAGAAAGACATCAAGCTCCGGTGCAAGAAGGAGGTTCTGAAGAGCGGGAAAGAGAGGAGCTGAGCTGCTCACCTGGTTGCAGATGGGCTTCTACTTGAGCCCCAGCTTGTTCAGGCTCTTGTAGTTGAAGCTGGACACCCCGATGGACTTGGTCAGCCCTGAGTCCTTACACTTCTCCAGGGCTGTGGTGAGCAGTCCTTTAGAATGGGCAATGAGCAAAATAAATGCTGAAAAATTATCTGTCAACAGGGTCACCCATCAAGAATTAGCATTGATTATCAAGAGGAAAAAAGAAGTTTTGACACAAAAGCAACAATTACCATTTCCTCCTTAGAAAAACCCTTACAAGACATACCACATGGAAGGAAAGAGATGCCTGTCTTCACTGTCCCAGGTTCTCCACCTCCGTTCCTCTCTGTGAACATTTCAGCAATGGTTTCCTCCCCCAAAACCCCAGCATCCCAGCCCTTAGATCCGTGAACTGCTTTGTCTGATGATCCACAGCCCATTGTCAAGTTGGAAGAAATGAAAGAGTTTCCCCCTCTCCTGGTTCCTCCTCTGGTTCTCTCCTTCCCAGACTCATCTCCCACTTCTGACAGCAATCCACTGAGTCTAATATCATTCTTCCATTTTCATCTTTTGGAAGAAATTCCTCCCCTGGCTGGAATAGAAGTAGTCATTTTAGAGATGTCACAAAGTAATATCTCTACATTTAGCCTGGCTGCTTGGCACCAGGTAGTTAACCTCCATGAGGTAGGTGTTATAATATTCTTGATACTAGTATTTGCATATATGGAGTTGTAAGCAATGTCTTTAGGAGGGAGGCTTATTCTAATCTCTTATACTTTATATCTATATCTATATATATAGTAATAAATATGTTTTTCTAGGCACTAAAAGGGACTTCCCATGACTTTTGTGAATTTTGTCTGTTCCTTCTACTTGCCTCCCTTGAAATGCTTCTCTTGAGCTGGAAATGCCAGTAAGTTACCTGACATAATTTCCAGAATAAAAATTTCAATCTTGATATGATGAGATAATCAGACTTCCTATTCCCTCTGAGCATCAGATGCCCTAGGGCAGGCATGTGAACCAGCAAGGCTCTCGTTAGGTTGATATGGAATGTGGAAGATCCAGACATGCCCTCAAAAGTTCATGACCATGAGCCTTGAGCTGCCCCAAGACCATATTTGCCACCAATCGAAAATGTCATCAAAGTTTAGTAAAAATAAAGCAAATCATGAGTAATGCCATGATGTGTCTGTGTGCTAAGTTGCTTCAGTCATTTCTGACTCTTTGTGTCCCCATGGACTGTAGCCCACTACGCTCCTCTGTCCATGGGATTCTCCAGGCAAGAATACTGGAGTGGGTTGCCAGACTCTCCTCCAGGGGATCTTCCCAATCCAGAGATTGAACCCACATCTCCTGCAGCTCCTGCACTGCAGGCAGATTCTTTACTGATGAGCCATAGGGAAAGCCTCCAATGCCATGATAAGAGATAGAAAAAATAGACATTTCTGAAGAGTACTGCAAATCCATAAATCTATCCATGACTTGGACTTCCCATCTACATCCTCTAAGTTATTTTACATAGGATGGCTTGAGTAGATTTCCGTAATTTAAAATCAAGAGTTCTAGATAACAGTTTTTTGTTTTTGTTTTTGTTTTTATAGTAATGTCTGAGACTTGCTGTACATTTAGTTATACGAAGTTTTCTTTTTTTTTTTTTCCTGTTTATTTTTATTAGTTGGAGGCTAATTACTTTACAATATTGTAGTGGTTTTTATCATACATTGACATGAATCAGCCATGGATTTACATGTATTCTCCATCTCGATCCCCCCTCCCACCTCCCTCTCCACCCGATTCCTCTGGGTCTTCCCAGTGCACCAGGCCCAAGCACTTGTCTCATGCATCCAGCCTGGGCTGGTGATCTGTTTCACCCTAGATAATATATACATTTCGATGCTGTTTTCTCGAAACATCCCACCCTCAGATAACACAGTTTTTTGTTGTTGTAGTTTCATTGTGGGGTTTGATGTGTGTGTGTGTGTGTGTGTGTCTCAGGTTTGTGTGATCTTAGTTCCCCAAACATGGATTGCACTCCTTCCCTCAATCCAACTTGCCTCAGCAGTGAAAGCATGGAGTCATAACTACTGGACTGTCAGAAAATTCCCGTCTACATAATTATACAGCATAATAATAGGGTTCTTAAAGTCTAAGTGCAGTGTACAAACTTCATCATAAAGACAAGCAACAGTGTAGCCAAGATTGCCCAAGTCACTATGATGTCTGCTAGTTTTAGACCCACCCAGATGGAGTACCCACCAAATCTGCTCAACTCGAAAGGGTGAAAGAGGATAAGAACGCATCGCATTCGATGTAAGATTGTGTCATTGCTCATCATGGCTGCTCATCATGGCTGCATCATGAAATCCCTAGAGACTCAGGAGTCATATTCAGGACTGTGTGCAGAACTCACCTATTTCTATTTTCTCAAATTTTTGAGGCAGACACTGAAAGATTCTTTAACTCCTTTCTCTGGGAGGTGTGTAAGGAATTCAAAGAAAATCAGGAAAAAGATGATCACGAATGATTATAGGGGGATTCTACTCTGCTTATTTAACTTATATGCAGAGTACATCATGAGAAACACTGGTCTGGAAGAAGCACAAGCTGGAATCAAGATTGCTGGGAGAAATATCAATAACCTCAGATATGCAGATGACACCACCCTTACGGCAGAAAATGAAGAGGAACTAAAAAGTCTCTTGATGAAAGTGAAAGAGGAGAGTGAAAAAGTTGGTGTAAAGCTCAATATTTAGAAAACTAAGATCATGGCATCTGGTCCCATCACTTCATGGCAAATAGATGGGGAAACAGTGGAAACAGTGTAAGACTTCATCTTTGGGGGGCTCCATGGTCATGTATGGATGTGAGAGTTGGACTGTGAAGAAAGCTGAGCGCCGAAAAATTGATGCTTTTGAACTGTGGTGTTGGAGAAGACTCTTGAGAGTCCTTTGGACTGCAAGGAGACCCAACCAGTCCATTCTAAAGGAGATCAGTCCTGGGTGTTCATTGGAAGGACTGATGCTGAAGCTGAAACTCCAATACTTTGGCCACCTCATGCGAAGAGCTGACTCATTGGAAAAGACCCTGATGCTGGGAGGGATTGGGGGCAGGAGGAGAAGGGGACGACAGACGATGAGATGGCTGGATGGCATCACTGACTCGATGGGCATGAGTTTGAGTAAACTCTGGGAGTTTGTGATGGACAGGGAGGCCTGGCATGCTGCGATTCATGGGGTCACAAAGATTCAGACACGACTGATCGACTGAACTGAACTAAACTGAACTGAACTGAAAATCACTGCTATGGTGACTACAGCCATGAAATTAAGACACTTACTCTTGAAGGAAAGTTATGACCAACCTAGATAGCATATTAAAAAGCAGAGACATTACTTTGCCAACAAAGGTCCGTCTAGTCAAGGCTATGGTTTTTCCAGTGGTCATGTATGGATGTGAGAGTTGGACTGTGAAGAAGGCTGAGTGCCAAAGAATTGATGATTTTGAACTGTGGTATTGGAGAAGACTCTTGAGAGTCCCTTGGCCTGCAAGGAGATCCAACCAGTCCATCCTAAAGGAGATCAGTCCTGGGTGTTCAGTGTAAGGCTGATGTTGAAGCTGAAACTCCAATACTTTGGCCACCTCATGTGAAGAGTTAACTCATGGGATAGAACCGTGATGCTGGGAGGGATTGGGGGCAGGAGGAGAAGGGGACGACAGAGGGTGAGATGGCTGGATGGCATCACTGACTCGATGGACATAAGTTTGGGTAGACTCCGGGAGTTGGTGATGGACAGGGAGGCCTGGCATGCTGCGATTCATGGGGTCGCAGAGTCGGACACGACTGAGTGACTGAACTGAACTGAACTCTAGTGAAACCCTCGCTACAACCTATTAAGACAAATCTTTAATTCAACCATCCATGCAAGTTGATACACATTCTGAAAAAAGAAGTGACCACACAAATATCCAACCTTCATTGCCACTGGGAAATGAATGAGATAGAGATCAACATAGTCCAGCTGAAGATCTTTCAGTGACTTTTCCAGGGCTGGTCGGACGAAATCTGGTCAAAGGAAAGTGCACCAAAGCTGCAGAGATTAAAGAATGGAAGCTGTGTTAATAATATTTCAGGATTTTTTTTTTTTTTTTTTGGTGGGCGATGGGGGGGGTGGGGTTGGGGGTGGCTTACCACGTGGCTTTTGGAATATTACTTCATTGACCAAGAATTGAACCCGGGCTCATGGCAATAAAGCACTGAGTCTTAACCATTGGACCACCAGGGAATTCCAATACTTTAGGAATGTAACAATAAATATGGGTCACCAAACAACTCTTCACCAAACAATGATCCTATTATACAATAGTCACCTGGGCACAATCAGTTGCCCACATGTGCACGCAAAGAACACACACACAGCACCTTTGAAGTATAGAAAATGTCTTCTCTCTTCACAGTGCCATCTGCAATCTTGCTTCGAATGACTTGGCCAACCTGCTCTTCATTTTGATACACACGAGCACAGTCAATATGGTGGAACCCAACTTCTATAGCAAATTTGGTTGCCTCCAGAGCTTCACACTTAGGAACCTACATGAGCAACAAAGGTAGTACTTACATATATATATATATGTAGTATATGTATATAATATATATATATATATTCAAGGTATACAAAGTGATGTTTTCATATAAGTGCATGTTAGCTAAGTTGCTTCAGTCATGTCCAACTCTTTGCCACCCTATGGCCACCATAGCCCACCAGGCTCCTCTGTTCAAGGGATTCTCCATGCAAAAATCCTGGAGTGGATGACCATGTCCTCCTCCAGGGGATACCAGACCACCTGACGTGCCTCTTGAGAAACCTATATGCAGGTTAGGAAGCAACAGTTAGAACTGGACATGGAACAACAGACTGGTTCCAAATAGGAAAAGGAGTATACAGTCAAGGCTGTATATTGTCACCCTGCTTATTTAACTTATATGTAGACACATCATGAGAAACGCTGGGCTGGAAGAAGCACAAGCTGGAATCAAGATTGCCGGGAGAAATATCAATAACCTCAGATATGCAGATGACATAACTGTTATGGCAGAAAGTGAAGAACTAAAGAGCCTCTTGATGAAAGTGAAAGAGGAGAGTGAAAAAGTTGGCTTAAAGCTCAACATTCAGACAGCTAAGATTATGGCATCTGGTCTTGTCACTTCATGGCAAATAGATGGGGAAACAGTGGAAACAGTGACTGACTTTATTTTGGGGGGCTCCAAAATCACTGCAGATGGTGATTGCAGCCATAAAATTAAAAGATGCTTACTCCTTGAAAGGAAAGTTATGACCAACCCAGACAGCATATCAAAAAGCAGAGACATTACTTTGTCAACAATGGTCCGTCTAGTCAAGGCTATGGTTTTTCCAGTGGTCATGTATGGATGTGAGAGTTGGACTATAAAGAAAGCTGAGTGCCAAAAAAATTGATGCTTTTGAACTGTGGTGTCAGAGAAGACTCTTGAGAGTCTCTTGGCCTGCAAGGAGATCCAACCAGTCCATCCTAAAGGAGATCAGTCCTGGGTGTTCATTGGAAAGACTGATGTTGAAGCTGAAACTTCAATACTTTGGCCACCTGATGTGAAGAGCTGACTCATTGGAAAAGACCATGATGCAAGGAAAGACTGGGGGCAGGAGGAGAAGGGGACGACAGAGCATGAGATGGTTGGATAGCATCACCGACTCAATGGACATGAGTTTGGGTAAACTCCATGAGCTGGTGAAGGACAGGAGGGCCTGGAGTTCTGCGTTTCTTGGGGTCACAAAGAGTCAGACACAACTGAGCAGCTGAACTGAACTGAACTGAAGGCATTCAAAAACAATGATAAATTCCCAGAATCAGAAAGGCTCTCATGGCCCAGGTAAGTTGTTGACTCAGAAATGAACTGAGTTTCCCTTAGTTTCCTGTTGGGCTGATCCCATGACCAGGCACATGCCGTGCCATCTAGTGAAGGACAATCAGGATGTGGTACAAATCTGCAAACAGTGGGTGTGCTGTGCTTTTCCAAGTACCCAGTCATGAACACACAGAGGGAGAGAGAGAAAAGGCATACACTAAAGAAAGGTGAAAAAAGAAAGCTAATAAAAGAAACACAGATGAAAAAAGAGAGAAAAACATGAGCCGTGAAACAGTTTTGTTACTCTTTAGTCGCTAAGTCAAACTATCTCAACCCCATGGATGGTAGCCCCACAGGTTTCTCTGGCCATGGGATTCTGCAGCTAAGAATACTGAGTGGGCTGCCATTTCCTTTTCCAGTGAATCTTCCTGGATCTGAGATCCAATCTGCATCTACTGCATTGGCAGGCAGATTCTTTATCACTGCCCTACCTGGGAAACATGATCCATGAAAGGAAAAAAAAGAAATTGGCACCAACTCTTTCTGAACTATCACAGGAGGCACACTTAGCATACAGTGAGTATCACACACTGCCCTGGGGAGGAACTCCAGGTGGGCAAGAGGGTGCTGAGCTCAGCTCCCCCAAGAGAACATCAGGGGGATCACATCTCCTGAAAATACACAACAGCAGCAGGAAGCACCCTCCACACCAAGGCTGTAAAGAACCGCCCCCACGGAGCTGGGTGAGAAGGGAAGAGAAGCGGGCAGATCAGGACTGAGCCCCTGGGAGGGCCCCAGACGAGAGGGGGGACAGGGACTTGGAGGTCCTCCCTAGAGAGACCCTTGAACGCCACGCACTGGGCACCGCAGCCCTGCGACGACCCGGGGAGGTGGCAGCCCTGCAGCTGCTGTGAACCCAGGGGTACCCACAGGAGGCCCAGGAACCTGACTCGTCTCCTGAGACATGCACCCACTCCTGCTCCTGGAACAGACTGAAGAGGCCGCCAGACACTGTCCAGGACTCGGCTGGTTTACTAGGCAGTGTCTGTGTCCCCCAGCCCACAGATGCCCCCTCAGTGCCTCTAGATCCAGTTCACTTCCCTTTGGGCAAGGGCTGCCCATGCTGGGCAGAGTAGGCAGTGGGGGTACAGAGCCGGCTCAGACAAGCAGGACATCTGGACAGGCCAGGGTGGCCATCGGTTATGAGAGGGGATCAAGGAGCAGGGTTCTGGAAATATCCTTCTCAATTTCCTTCACAGTAAAGTCCTTTAAAAGCCTATGTGACAGGAACCCCATGCCCCACTGGCTCTCTGACCTGTCTTCAGTTCCTGTCTCCCTACTTCACTAAATTGCACTCACATCAGTCGACTTACTGGCCCTTAAATGTTCCATGAACACTCTTCCTTCCTGGAATAAGCGTTCTCTGTTCCAGAGAAATGCAGGGAGCCACTGTCTGTGTGTTTCAAGGCTGTTTTTCACAAATGAAAAGTTGTGTGGAATGAAGTGTAGTTGATGCCTCTGTCTAACAGAAGTATAGAAATAGGAGAGATTGTGCAGAATTATCTCAACAGGCACCCATTTCTAACAGTTAAATTCTCCTAATGTCATTCACAGTCTCATTCTCCATGAGACTAACGATTCAAGACATTTCTCATTTCACTTATGACACTTGTTGATATGACAATGTCTTTCTAAAGAATGTCAATAAAGTTTTGCTGAATAACCAATGAATAAACTCAAAATATGTAAGGATTCATCAAAATGCTGAGGACGGGCAGACAAATAAGAAATTACATAAATGACTAAGATGTGCTGCTTGCTATACAGGAAGCAAAATATAATACTGGGTTTTTTAAATCATATTTTTAGCTTACCAAGATACTTAGGCTGTTTCAAATGAAGTATGCACTCTGTACACTGAAGTTTATATGTCTTTGTAAATAAACAAAGGCACATATGTGTCTAGGAAAATTATAAGCTAAATGCACCAAACGTAAGTTTTATCAACTGGGTAAACACAGCTGATCTTTATTTCCTATTCTGTCCCTTCTTTATCTAAATATTCTGTCATACATATGTATTGTTTCAATGATCAAGAAACAAGAGTATTTTTATTTTTTTATTATTCTTTTTTTCCCATTTATTTTTATTAGTTGGGGGCTAATTACTTTACAATATTGTAGTGGTTTTTGCCATACATTGACATGAATCAGCCATGGATTTACATGTGTTCCCCATCCTGAACCCCCCTCCCACCTCCCTCCCCATCCCATCCCTCTGGGTCCTCCCAGTGCACCAGCCCCGAGCACTTGTCTCATGTATCCAACCTGGACTGGCGATCTGTTTCACACTTGATAATATAGATGTTTCAATGCTGCTCTCAGATCATCCCACCCTCGCCTTCTCCCATAGAGTCCAAAAGTCTGTTCTATACATCTGTGTCTCTTTTTCTGTCTTGCATATAGGGTTATCATTACCATCTTTCTAACTTCCATATATATGCATTAGTATACTGTATTGGTGTTTATCTTTCTGGCTTACTTCACTCAGTATAATGGGCTCCAGTTTCATCCATCTCATTAGAACTGATTCAAGTCTATGCTGTTTCATAAACTGTTTATTTTTAAAAGGAAAGGCATGGTTTCAGAAGTTCAGACACTTTATTTAAACTTCTCCATCAAGAAACCAAAAGTTAACAGGCAAGCAAAAGCTGAGAAGATTCAGCACCATCAAACCAGCTCTCCAACAAATTCTAAAAGATCTTCTCTAGACAGGAAACACAAAAAGGGTGTATAAACTTGAACCCAAAACAACAAAGTAAATGGCTACAGGACCATACTTACCAATAATTACCTTAAATGTAAATGGGTTGAATGTCCCAACTAAAAGGCAAAGACTGACTGAATGGATACAAAAACAAGACCCCTATATATGTTGTCTATAAGAGACCCACCTCCAAACAAGGGACACATACAGACTGAAAGTGAAGGGCTGGAAAAAGATATTCCATGCAAATAGAGACCAAAAGAAAGCAACACTCATATCGGATAAAATAGACTTTAAAATAAAGGCTGTGAAAAAAAGACAAAGACGGACACTACATAATGATCAAAGGATCATTCCAAGAAGAAGATATGACAATTATAAATATATATGTATCCAACATAGGAGCACTGCAATATGTAAGGCAAATGCTAACAAGTATGAAAGGGGAAATTAACAATAACACATTAATAGTGGGAGACTTTAATACCCCCTCACACCTATGGATAGATCAACTAAACAGAAAATTAACAAGGAAACACAAACTTTAAATGATACAATAGATCAGTTAGACCTAATTGATATCTATAGGACATTTCACCCCCAAAACAATGAATTTCACTTTCTTCTCAAGTGACATGGAACCTTCTCCAGGATAGATCACATCCTGGGCCATGAATCTAAGCTTGGTAAATTCAAAATCTGAAATCATTCCAAGCATCTTTTCTGACCACAATGCAATGAGATTAGATGTCAATTACAGGAGAAAAATTATTAAAAATACAAACATATGGAGGCTGAAAAACACGCTGCTGAATAACCAACAAATCACAGAAGAAATCAAAAAAGAAAGCAAAATATGCCTAGACGAGTGAAAATGAAAACACAACAATGCAAAACCTATGGGACACTGTAAAAGCAGTGCTAAGGGGAAGGTTCATAGCAGTATAGGCTTACCTCAAGAAACAAGGAAAAAAGTTAAATAAATAACCTAACTCTACACCTAAAGCAACTAGAAAAGGAAGAAATGAAGAATCCCAGGGTTAGTAGAAGGAAAGAAATCTTAAAAATTAGGGCAGAAATAAATGCAAAAGAAACAAAAGAGACCATAGCGAAAATCAACAAAGCTGAAAGCTGGTTCTTTGAGAAGATAAATAAAATTGACAAACCTTTTCCCAGACTCATCAAGAAACAAAGGGAGAAGAATATCAGCAAAATTAGAAATGAAAATGGAGAAATCACAACAGACAATGCAGAAATACAAAGGCTCATAAGAGACTACTATCAACAACTAAATGCCAATGAAATGAACAACTTGGTTCTGAGAGAATAGCATTGAAACAAGTATACTATCAAGGGTGAAGCAGACCACCAGCCCAGGTTGGATACATGAGACAAGTGCTCAGGACTGGTGCACTGGGAAGACCCAGAGGGGTGGGATGGGGAGGGAGGTGGGAGAGGGGATCTGGATGGGGAACACATGTAAATCCATGGCTGATTCATGTCAATGTATGGCAAAAAACACTACAATATTGTAATTAGCCTCCAAATAATTAAAAAATGGAAAAAAAAAAAAACTTGGAAGAAATGGACAAATTCTTAGAAAACTACAACTTTCCAAAACTTAACCAGGAAGAAATAGAAAATTTTAACAGACCCATCACAAGCACGGAAATTGAAACTATAATCAAAAATCTTCCAGCAAACAAAAGCCTAGGACCAGACGGCTTCACAGCTGAATTCTACCAAAAATTTAGAGAGGAGCTAACACCTATCTTACTCAAACTCTTCCAGAAAATTGCAGAGGAAGGTAAACTTCCAAACTCATTCTATGAGGCCACCATCACCCTACTACCAAAACCAGACAAAGATGCCACAAAAAAAGAAAACTACAGGCCAATATCACTGATGAACATAGATGCAAAAATTCTTAACAAAATTCAAACAGAATCCAACAACATATTAAAAAGATCATACATCATGACCAAGTGGGCTTTATCCCAGGGATGCAAGGATTCTTCAATATCCACAAATCAATCAACGTAATACACCTCATTAACAAATTGAAAGATAAAAAAAATATGATTATCTCAATAGATGCAGAGAAGGCCTTTGACAAAATTCAACATCCATTTATGATAAAAACCCTCCAGAAAGCAGGATTAGAAGGAACATACCTCAACATAATAAAAGCTATATATGACATACCCACAGCAAACATTATCCTCAACAGTGAAAAATTGAAAGCATTTCCCCAAAAGTCAGGAACAAGACAAGGGTGCCCACTCTCACCACTACTATTCAACACAGTTTTGGAAGTTTTGTCCACAGCAATCAGAGCAAAAAAAGAAATAAAAGGAATCCAGATTGGAAAAGAAGTAAAACTCTCACTGTTTGCAGATGACATGATCCTCTACATAGAAAACCCTGAAGACTCCACCAGAAAATTACTACAACTAATCAATGAATATAGTAAAGTTTCAGGATATAAAATCAACACACAGAAATCCCTTGCATTCCTATACACTAAAAATGAGAAAACAGAAAGAGAAATTAAGGAAACAATTCTATTCACCATTGCAACAAAAAGAATAAAATACTTAGGAGTATATCTACCTAAAGAAACAAAAGACCTATACATAGAAAACTATAAAACACTGATGAAAGAAATCAAGGATGACACAAATAGACGGGAAAATATACCGTGTTCATGGATTGGAAGATCAATATAGTGAAAATGAATATACTACTCAAAGCAATCTATAGATTCAATGTAATCCCTATCAAGCTACCAACAGTATTTTTCAGAGAACTAGAAGAAATAATTTCACAATTTGTATGGAAATACATAAAAGCTCGAATACCCAAGGCAATCTTGAGAAAGAAGAATGGAACTGGAGGAATCAATCTGCCTGACTTCAGGCTATACTTCAGAGCTACAGTCATCAAGACAGTATGGTACTGGCACAAAGACAGAAATATTGATCATGGAACAAAATAGAAAGCCCAGAGATAAATCCACGTGCTTACGGACATCTTATCTTTGACAAAGGAGGCAAGAATATACAATGGAGAAAAGACAATTTCTTTAACAAGTGATGCTGGGAAAACTGGTCAACCACTTGTAAAAGAACAAAACTAGAACACTTTCTAACACCATACACAAAAATAAACTCAAAATGGATTAAAGATCTAACTGTAAGACCAGAAACTATAAAACTCCTAGAGGAAAACATAGGCAAAACACTCTCTGACATAAATCACAGCAGGATCCTCTATGACCCACCTCCCAGAGTAATGGAAACAAAAGCAAAAATAAACAAATGTGACCTAATTAAACTTAAAAGCTTTTGAACAATGAAGGGAACTATAAGCAAGATGAAAAGACAAACTTCAGATGGGAGAAAATAATAGCAAACAAAGGAACTGACAAAGAATTAATCTCAAAAATACACAAGCAACTCCTGCAGCTCAATTCCAGAAAAATAAATGACCAATCAAAAAGTGGGCTAAAGAACTAAACAGACATTTCTCTGAAGAAGACAAACAGATGGCTAACAAACACATGAAAAGATGTTCAACATCACTCATTATCAGAGAAATGCAAATCAAAACCACAACAAGGTACCATTTCATGCCAGTCAGAATGGCTGCTATCCAAAAGTCTACAAGCAATAAATGCTGGAGAGGGTGTGGAGAAAAGGGAACCCTCTTACACTGTTGGTGGGAATGCAATCTAGTACAGCCACTATGGAGAACAGTGTGGAGATTCCTTAAAAAACTGGAAATAGAACTTCCATATGACCCAGAAATCCCACTACTAGGCATAGACACCAAGGAAACCATAATTGAAAGAGACATGTGTACCCCAATGTTCATTTCAGCACTGTTTATAATAGCCAGGACATGGAAGCAACCTAGATGTCTATCAGCAGATGAATGGTGATACATATACACAATGGAATATTACTCAGCCATTAAAAAGAATACATTTGAATCAGTTCTAATGAGGTGGAGGAAACTGGAACCTATTATATGGAGTGAAGTAAGCCAGAAAGAAAAACACCAATACAGTATACTAACACATATATATGGAATTTAGAAAGATAGTAACAATAACCCTATATGCGAGACAGCAAAAGAGACACAGATGTATAGAACAGTCTTTTAGACTCTGTGGGAGAAGGAGAGGGTGGGATGATTTGGGAGAATGGCATTGAAACATGTATATTATCATACATGAAACGGATGGTCAGTCCAGGTTCAATGCATGAGACGGGGTGCTCAGGGCTGGTGCACTGGGATGACCCCGAGGGGAGGGAGGTGGGAGGGGGGTTCAGGATGGGGAACACATGTACACCCATGGCTGATTCATGTCAGTGTATGGCAAAACCACTACAATATTGTAAAGTAATTAGCTTCCAATTAAAATGAATAAATTTATTTAAAAAAATAAATAAAGTGAGATGAAAGTACAAAGAATAAAAATATTTTTTAAAAAATAGATACCCAGTAACCCTTACATCCCAAATGATTCGTGGTCGATCACTGGCATCAGAGGACCCCAAGACCACCTTCAGGTTGAGAGATTTGCTAGAAGAACCCAAAGGTCTCAGCATAAAGTTGTAGTCATGAGCATGATTTATCTACAACATAGGTGAAGCAAAATCAACAAAGGTAAAATGTACATGGTAAAAACATTAAACTATAGGAGACAGAGACAGGGAGCCTGGCCTGTTGCAATCCATAAGATCACAAAGAGTCAGACATGACTTAGTGACTGAACAACAACAATAGCAAAAAGCATCAAAAGCAAGGTGGAAGCTTCTAAGACAACTGTCTACCAGTGAAACTATGTGGAATACACCAAATATAAACTGTATCTATTCAAGGTGTACAAAAGTGATGTTCTCATATAAGGATCCATTGTTGATGATCACCAAAATCAAGCTAGTTAGCAGATCCATCTCTTCACATACCTCACTTTAGGGGGTATTTGTAAGAAGGATTAAGATCTAGTCTCTACAAAATCTCAGGGTATCACCCATTATTTTAAAATATAGTCATGGTGCTATACATCAGGTCTCCAACTTATTCATCTTATAACTGAAGGTCTGGATGGTTGGCCAACATCTTTCCATTTTTCCCAGATTTGTCTCAGCTTCTGGTCATCATTTCTCTACTCTCTGTTTCTATAAGTTCCACTATTTTAGATTCCACCTACAAAGAGATCATGTAGTATTTGTGTTTTTACTTCTGGCTTACTTCACTTAGCTAAAGTTCTCCCGGTTCACCTGTGTGGTTTCAAATGGCAGGATTAACTTTGTTTTAAATGCTGGATAATATTCCATATCTTTTTCATGTGTCAGAATCTTTTCTATTTCAAGGAGGTAGATAATTGGTGTAACCGCCCTCTGTTGGGTGCAGTCCTGGTCTTTCTTTAACACTCTGGCATTCGGGGAATGTACTGAGGAATGGACCAGTGAGCTTCAGTACTAGCCTGGACACTTTACTCCCCACACCCTACTTTGCACTACAAAATCCTGTCTTCTCTTTCCAAAATGCCTCTGAATATTTCCTTCTGTTCTCCAAATGAAAAAAAAATGAGATGCAAAGTTTCAGGATCAGATCTTGTCACAACTACATTCTCTAAAGACAAGATAGACAGCAAACTTTCTGGCTTCAGGTCTAGGTACTTGTCCGCTAGTCCCTTTTCTGTCCAAGCACTGAAAACTACACTTTAATAAAAAGATATTACAACACCCAAGGATACATTACAAAACCATGCCTGTAAGATGGTAGCTTATCCCCTCAAATGACACTATATTTTCCATTAGAAGAAGTTTCCAAGGAGCAACCAAAGTACAAGGCAAAACTTAGCTGGAGTGTCTTGCCTGGCACCTACCAAGCACCCCACAGTAGAAAGGCAATTCTCTCCACTATTTCCTATTCACCTCATCCTTAGGATCTTCCACCTCAAATACTTCTCTGGGTCACATCTTTTTTGAGAGGTAAGAGTTCTGGAACTAATGAAATACACAGAGAAACCCGGCCATTGCAATCGCCCTCAAAGCAAAGCAACTGACAGTGATCTTGACAGCCGAGTCTCACCTCTTCTGACAAGCTGGGAAAGAGATAGAAACCAGAGGGGAACCCTGAGTAATCTGCAGGTGAGCTCAGCCTCAGACCCTGATGCAGAGTGAAAACTGGATGCTCTCTCCCCTTTCACGGGACATGGTTCTAGCCTGATTGTGGAACCACGTGACCCAGCCAGAGTCACACAGGAGCTCTGTGCTTGACAACCCAAGTCCCTTCCACTCATGTTACATCCACTAGTATTTATATCTCAACCCCATACCAGTACTGATACCTCTGGAGGTACAGCGGTGCCAAATCCCAGGATGGGAATGAAGTGGCCGTCGTTAAGCTTGAGTGAAGCTTAATGGGATCCATTGTCTGTTTCGCCTCTGAATAAGCAGACTGATCTTTTCTTCAGCCTCCACAGGTTTTAAATAACAGGAAGTTAACACCCCAGCTGACTGTCCAAAGTAAGCAGATACATTGGAGGAGGAGAGGATTAAACCAGTGCCCATAGAATAAGAAGAGAATTGAAGCTGGTTACATTGCTTTTTTTTTTTAATCAGAATAACTTAAGTTATATAATGATGAAATGTTCCAAACAATTATTCACCAAATGTTACACAGAAACCTCCACATATCAGTCATTTCTTTTTTCTAATTATGAAGCCCACTTTTGATCAAACATCAATTGAAATAACTATGTCATTGTACAGAAAGACACGCTAATCACACAATTGAAAAGTGATGATTATTAACAATTTTCCTAAATAAAGAATCAAAATGTGAAATGAAACTAAATTTGCTTTCTTAAATTTCCCAACAAAAAAATTGTTTTGTTTTACACACCTGTTGTTGCTGTAGCCAGCGCAGCAAGGTAGGGATCCAAACTGGTCCATGCACAGTATGGGAAAAAGAAACTAGACAGAATGAAAGTTTTAAAGGTGGGACCGGGGGACTCAAGAGCTCTTGGATCAAGAGCCCTGTTCCTCAGAGCCACATCACTTTTATTTAGTGTATTGGCAAGCAGAAAGTATCTGTTGTGCTACAATGAAGTCAGCCTCCTGTGTCCCCTGTCACGTCTCCCATTTTATTGATTACTTTAAACCATCTTCGCTATTTCCTTGTACAAGGACTGTCACCTAGCTGGAGGTCATAGATCTGCATATGCCTTGGGAAAACATCTTGGTGTGTGCACAACCCACGTTCTGAACTTGCACTCACCCGGCGTCCCAAGGTCCACACTATGTTATCCCTTAACTTAGCAGGGAATGACGACCCCAACTAATCAACCTAATATACTTTTATTGGGGTTATGCTGTATTGCTGTATTTTGCTTTTCTTCTTTTCCCATGGTGATTTTTCTCATGGCTTAACCAGAGCAACAGGGGGCTGACTATTAAACCCTGCATATCTCCCTTTTTGTTTTTGTAGCAGAAAATATGCTGATCTCGCAACTTCTTTCTTCATTAGTTTTCAGAGGGCTTTTTGCATGCATCTAAGGACTAAAGAGATTATAGTGAAACAGCAAAGCATTGCTAGTGTTCCAATGAGACCACCTCTGATACCTTTGATCCACTCAAGAGGACTCAGTGAGTTAAGGCCCTCTGCTATTCTTAGAAGTGTATCTGTACCTGGTAATAGTCTAAGAGAAGCATGCTGTGTGCCAATGATTTTTGCTTGTAGCTTTTTAATATGTAGAGTAAGGTTGTTGGCCATATGGCAAAAATGCCCATTATGGCAGCAATAAGCCCAATGAAACGTTTGGATCTTTTCAGAATAATATTTAGGTCTGTGAGCAAAGTATGCATGTCAGGGGAGAGTGCCCACGGCTTATTTTGAGTTACTGGTAGCCAAACTTTTAAACATCTACACAAAATCACATAGGAATGTTTAGAGTTAAATAAAGAACTGTTCAAGTATACAGTTTGCAATTCTGGCAGGTCAGGTTCCTTTCTATCTGATTAATAGTTATAGTGCCAATTATAATCATGTAGGGATCTGTAACACAAACTTGAGTATAAAATGTCCAATTTGTTGATATATTTAATGATAAGGTATAATTCATGGAATAAGAATAATTTCTGTCCCAAAATTGATATTTCTTCAGGCTTTGGCCAGCTTCCGTATTTCTGTTTGAGCCCTACCTAATTTGAGCCGTGGCTGTGGCGGGGACCTTCCACTGCCATGCCAGATAATAGGATATTCTGAGTGTGTAGTAATATTAGTGTGATTGTATACAGACACATGCCAATGCAACTTCTCATAAGGATTGCAGGATGAGTTATGGTGTGAGCAATTCGAGGCTGCATACCCCTTAGGGGACAGTCCCAGACAATTCCATAGGAACCATTAAGTAAGATCACCCCTTCAATCCCATGACAATTATTCCAGAGTATTTGATCATGTCATTTGGCCCTTATGTGTCTGCTCTCACACAAAGGTCTATCTGGCTTGGTTAGATTATTTTGATCAGTCTCTTGATATTCAAAGTTCAATCCAGAAAGTAAATGCAGTTGAGTCTTAGTGTGATTTCTGTTCAAAGAATTTACAGAAAGCCAAGCCTGCATTGATAGATTAAGACAGCCCTGATCAGCACCCAGGAAAACAGAACAAGTGTCAAAACCCAAAGTACTAATGAAGGGAGTCCCCTCTTCCTTTTTATGAATGGGCAAATGCTTGTCTTCTAGACCAGGGATCCAGGAGGAGTCATTAACATAAACAGGGCTAGATCCTTCACCCTAATCAACAGGCCTTAGCAAGGGTACCTAGGCCCAATAGGTATAATTCTTTGCTTCTACTAAAGCTAGGTGTATACTCACTGTGATGGTTATCAACATAACCATGATCAGATTGCCTGGAATCACTGGTTGTCTCTGCTAGGTTTTACTCTATGAGCTGGAATCCACACAGACTCTAGACCTTCTTCTGGGGAGATACAAGCAAACCTTCTTCCCCTTGTAATTAACTTCCCCGGTGACCAAGCATATGTTAGTGGATCTTGCCACCGAATCACAGGCTTAGTTGTATTTGTGGATGTACCCTGAAAATGTCACTCAGCTGCAGTTTCCGTAGTTTGTGACAAAATATTTAAAAAGTTGAGAGTAAGTAAAGCTTCATTAATGTTGTTTGCTGTCCTATGGCATCTCCCCCTTTTTGTTTTGTATCATACGTTTAAGTGATTGATTAGCACCCTCCACTAGGGCCTGTCCTTGTGGATTATAGGGAAAGCCAGCAGAATGTTTTATAGAAAAAATTTTAAGAAATTGTTGGAATACTCTACTGGTATAAGCAGGGCCATTATCAGTTTTTATAGTTTTGGTAGTTTTATAACAAGCAAAAAACGAGCACATAGATGTCTTTGTACTTGTTTCATAGTCTCACTGGATTGAGTAGTGGTCTATATAAATTGAAAGAATGTATCAATAGTCACATGTGCATAAGAGAGTTTACCAAAGGAAGATATATGAGTTACATTCATTACAACTATGGATTTCACATGGAACTGTATACCATCATTATATCAGTGGCTCAGTCACACCTATGATAACACCTCTGACAACACTTTTTGAAATAGGCGATGTAGAAAACAATATAGCTAGCAGTAATAGTAAAATCACAAGTAAGAACTTAAGTCAAGAACTTTCATTAGGTATAGCCTAGTGACATCTTTAAGTCATCTGACTTAGTTTGTTAAATGACTATAACTTGTTGTTAATTTTCTGGTTGTAGATCCTGGAGCATCTGATCTTTATTTACAGACTAGTTACTGAGATAAGCTTTAGAAACAAACTTACAGTGTCCTTTTTAATGAAGGACACTTTTAATTTAACTTAATGAATGTCTTTTTAGCAATGTAACGTAACCACAAGGAACTATCTAAGAAGTGATTCTTATTAAAGACAGACCTTAATTAACAAAACTAGAACTTAATATGCAGTGAAATATGTTAGATGTCATAGGCCTGACATCAGTTGGGTGGATATTTTTTTAGAGCTCCCTAGTATTACTCTGAGATTTTTGTATATGTCTGGAGACAGTCTTTTTTTTTTTTTTTTTTTACCTTGATGAGGCTGTTTAGAACTCAAACTGTCTCCAATTCTTGGAGGGATGAGGCAGAGAGAAAAGAAAAATGTTTCAATTTTACCCACAGGTGTAAATCACTAAATTGTTTTAAACCATCAGTGACTCTAGGAGAAGAGCTTTTTTATATCTGAAAACAAAGATTAGAAGCCAGTAATATGTCAGACAAAAAGTCATGAAAATTTTAGTCATATTTAGCAGTCTGTTTAATCTCATGTAACCAATCCCTTTGTTTTGTGGTCCTTGTCTGATGACGAAGGACGTCAGTGAAAGTGGTAGTCTCTAAGAAGCTCATGAAGTTTTTGCTAGTGTCTGTACAACCTGTCCAGCAAAGTGGGTGCCCTGATCACTGGAGATCACAGAAAACGCATTTTAACCATTTTTTCCATTGTGAGATATTAACCCCGCAGCCAGGAAAGGCTTTATCCTATAAAAAGAAGTGAGGTTTTAGAGGGAGCTGGGAAAAGCCAAGCTGCTGTCTTGGACTTCCCATAGCCCTGATTGTTTGGTTTATAGCCATTGTTTATCCATTTTAAATTTCTTGATGGGGGGTTAATTTTGTAGAAGCAGAATGAGCTTTGTCTATGTGTGCCATGGTTTCCATAGATCATTGTGAAATAACACTCATTTATTTTGTCAAAGTAACAACAGAGTTTAAAAACAAGTACGAATCACTTAAAGAAATTTACATAATCTGCTATCAAAAGCCATATTCCAAGAAACCTTTGTTTTTTTAATAGGAAGAGAAAACCATATTCCAGATTGGTACCACCTTATATTCATTGTGAACCAATAATTATTTTCTTAGTCAAAGTAACAATAAGACTTCAAAGGCAGTTTAATGTCTTAAGAAAATTGTACCATGCACAAAACTCTTTTTTCACTTGTCATAAACCTTTTTTTACATTTTCTGAAGTCATCACTTCATTTACCTGTTTAGAGAATAGCCACTTGGGAGTTTAGATTTACTTTATTTTTTCCTTAATAGACTGCAATTTTATTTTTCATATCTTTTATTATTATTAAAAACATAAATCGTATTTTCCTTAAGCAACCATGAACCATCTTGTATATTAACACTTTATAGATTGGTAAACATAAATACCAGTTTTAATTTTTTTTTAAATTTGCTTTTTTTCTTTTTTAACAGAGAACATCTCAGGATAGCACCAAACATATTTATTAACGGTCCAAAATCTCTAGCTTCTCTGTAAGAGGAAGTTAGTGTTCAGTAATTAATGTTTCAAAATCTTATTTTACTTGGAAATGACCTAGCTATTTAATAAACTTTCATCATTTAGTTTAGTACAACTCTAGAAATTTAAAATACCCCAATTCTCAGAGATTATTTTAGATAGACAATTCTAAAATATAGCTATTTTTAATAGAGTTTATCTAAAAGTTTTCATCTCATTTATATATATAAAGAGTTGCTTTCTTTGTTGACAAGTTTAGTTTACCTTAAACCTAGGCACAATAAAAATATTACACAATTTTGATGACTTAAGACATGTCTTAATTAGATTAGCAAACAAATAATAATGTTAGATATTTAATATTGAATTTTTTCAGTTCACGTGAACCTGAATTTAAATAGAGCTCATTTATAAATTACCCTCATGTTATGCAAAAACAAAGACACACACTGAGACACAGATAAATTTAGACAGACAGACAGAGATCCCATAGTTTTCCACTTAAATTTAAAATGTCTCTTTGCCCCTTTTTCTTTTTTTTCCTTGGCTTGAGTTCTACCAATTTGCCCAGGGCTGGAGTCCCAGATAGAGTGGGCTCTGTATCCCAAGGACAAGGTAAGAGTTAACTTCGGGTTTTTTCCCAGGCCTGTTTTAGTTTTTTAGGCAGAATTGGAGCTCCAAAAAAGTATCTTAACAAGCCAACTTTTTCTTAATTGTACATGCAAGAACCAGTTTTGCAACTTCAAAAAAGATTCTATTTTAGCCAGTTTTCTAAAGAATATCATGGCCATTCAGTGTCAAAAATGTCATCTCTCTTTTTTTTAATATTTGAATAAATATATATTTTTACAATATTCTCTTTTTTTTTTTTCATTTATTTTTATTAGTTGGAGGCTAATTACTTCACAACATTGCAGTGGGTTTTGTCTTACATTGACATGAATCAGCCATGGAGTTACATATATTCCCCATCCCAATCCCCCCTCCCACCTCCCTTTCCACCCGATTCCTCTGGGTCTTCCCAGTGCACCAGGCCCGAGCACTTGTCTCATGCATCCCACCTGGGCTGGTGATCTGTTTCACTATAGATAATATACATGCTGTTCTCTCGGAACATCCCACCCTCACCTTCTCCCACAGAGTCCAAAAGTCTGTTCTGTATTTCTGTGTCTCTTTTTCTGTTTTGCATATAAGGTTATCATTACCATCTTTCTAAATTCCATATATATGTGTTAGTATGCTGTAATGATCTTTATCTTTCTGGCTTGCTTCACTCTGTATAATGGGCTCCAGTTTCATCCATCTCATTAGAGCTGATTCAAATGAATTCTTTTTAACAGCTGAGTAATATTCCATGGTGTATATGTACCACAGCTTCCTTATCCATTCATCTGCTGATGGGCATCTAGGTTGCTTCCATGTCGTGGCTATTATAAACAGTGCTGCGATGAACATTGGGGTGCACGTGTCTCTTTCAGATCTGGTTTCCTCAGTGTGTATGCCAAGAAGTGGGATTGCTGGGTCATATGGCAGTTCTATTTCCAGTTTTTTAAGAAATCTCCACACTGTTTTCCATAGTGGCTGTACTAGTTTGCATTCCCACCAACAGTGTAAGAGGGTTCCCTTTTCTCCACACCCTCTCCAGCATTTATTGCTTGTAGACTTTTGGATAGCAGCCATCCTGACTGGCGTGTAATGGTACCTCATTGTGGTTTTGATTTGCATTTCTCTAATAATGAGTGATGTTGAGCATCTTTTCTTGTGTTTGTTAGCCATCTGTATGTCTTCTTTGGAGAAATGTCTGTTTAGTTCTTTGGCCCATTTTTTGATTGGGTCATTTATTTTTCTGGAATTGAGCTGCAGGAGTTGCTTGTATATTTTTGAGATTAATCCTTTGTCTGTTTCTTCATTTGCTATTATTTTCTCCCAATCTGAGGGCTGTCTTTTCACCTTACTTATAGTTTCCTTTGTAGTGCAAAAGCTTTTAAGTTTCATTAGGTCCCATTTGTTTAGTTTTGCTTTTATTTCCAATATTCTGGGAGGTGGGTCATAGAGGATCTTGCTGTGATTTATGTCGGAGAGTGTTTTGCCTATGTTCTCCTCTAGGAGTTTTATAGTTTCTGGTCTTACATTTAGATCTTTAATCCATTTTGAGTTTATTTTTGTGTATGGTGTTAGAAAGTGTTCTAGTTTCATTCTTTTACAAGTGGTTGACCAGTTTTCCAGCGTCATCTCTTTTTTTTTTTTTTTTTTATTAGTTGGAGGCTAATTACTTCACAACATTTCAGTGGGTTTTGTCATACATTGATATGAATCAGCCATGGAGTTACATGTATTCCCCATCCCGATCCCCCCTCCCAGCTCCCTCTCCACCCTATTCCTCTGGGTCTTCCCAGTGCACCAGGCCTGAGCACTTGTCTCATGCATCCCACCTGGGCTGGTGATCTGTTTCACCATAGATAATATGCATGCTGTTCTAGCTAAAAAGTAAACCAGGGAATGTTCAAATTGGCTTTGATGACAGGGGTAACCTGACTGATAAGATGTTGTACCAGCAGGGATTGTGTCTCTGGGGAGGTGAGGTATTCTTTTAAAGTAAAGAAAGCCTGTCCTTTAGCCTTTATTTTCTCCCAGGCTCTTATGCAGTATCACCTCACCTGTTCTATAGCTTGGTCTTCCATAAGAATTTGATCTTGGGTTCTCCCCCAGTTTCCACTGCCTATCAGTTGATCTAAAGAGATGGGGCTCTGCCTGGCTTGGTCATGAGACACCATAAGCAAATGGGAACCCTCAGCTAGTCCCTGCACTATCCCCAAGTTAAAGGAGAATTTACTCCATGATTCTGAACAGCTTGCTTAAGTTCCTTTAGTATTTTGAAGAGAATCCATTTGTGTACAGCCTCACACACCCCAGTAGGATTATTAGGATCTGTCCCAGTAGCTATCCATTCATGTATTGTCACTAGGAATGCCATAATCATAGCCTCCAAGTCACCCTCCTGTCGAGTCCAACAAACACCTTTCTGGAGGGGTGACAGAACTGCTGTCTGTTGTAAGGAAGGAAAAGCTTGAGCAGCTCCAGCGGTTAAGGCAGGAGGGGGCAGAGGAAACCGGTCTTTCTCAAAGGCGCAGAAGGAACTGCAGCTTTAAGAGCCTCCTGCGTTTTTTGTTCTACCCCCTTGGGCTCTGCATTTTCAGGTCCTCCCTCATGATGGGATTTCACTTTCATCTTCACTCCCTTCTGAGCTTTCCGGGATCTGAAGAGGTTCCAAAACGGATTTTATCAGTGCCCAAGTTGAGGGCACTCCCTTGCAAAGAGGTTTCTCTAATTCACTATCTACCTTCTCCCACGTTCGTAAATCTAAAGTACCGAGAGAAGGGAACTATAATCAGTGTTTCTCAATGGTTTGTGACAGCTCCAATAGCCGGCCCTCACTTGTTTTTGTTCCCCCTGCTTTCAAAAGCTGCCTTTTGTTCCCAGCTTTCTGAATTCCCATGCCCGGTTTCAATGCCTGAGAGAGTATCACTTACCGCAAAGGAGGATTTTCAGAGGCCTCACCCCACTCTCCTGCAGGACCAAGCGCCGCCCATATTTCAACTTCAGTTTCTCTCTCACCGATCCTTCACATCCCAGCCCCGAGTTGGACGCCATTTGCTGCAGTGAGCGCAGCAGGTAGGGATCCAAAGTGGTCAACAACCAACACGCACAGTTTGGGAAAAAGAATCTAGAGACAGAATGAAAGTTTTAAAGATGGTACTGTAGTACTCAAGACCTCTTGGATCAAGAGTGCTGTTCCTCGGAGACCCATCATTTTTATTTAGTGTCTTGGCAAGCAGAAACTATCTGTTGTGCTGCGATGAAGTCCACCTCCTGTGTCACCAGGCACGTCTCCCATTTTATTGATTACTTTAACTTATCTTTGTTATTTCCTTGTACAAGGGCTATCACCTAGCTGGAGGTCATAGACCCACATATGCCTTGGGAAAACATCTTGGTGTGTGCACAACCCATGTTCTGAACTTGCCCTCACCTGGCATTTCAAGGTCCACACTATGCTTTTCCTTAGCTTAGCAGGGTATGATGACTCCAACTAATCAACCCGATGTACTTTTATTTGGGTTATGCTGTATTGCTCTATTTTACTTTTATTCTTTTCCCATGGTGATTTTTCTCATGGCTTAACCAGAGCAACAGGCGGCTGACTACTAACCCCTGCATGTGGTGGTGAAGGTTTAGTCAATAAGTCATGTCCAACTCTTTTAAAACCCCATGGACTATAGCCACCAGGCTACATAGTTCATGGATTTCTAGGCTAGAATACTGGAGTTGGTTGCCATTTACTATACCATGGGAACTTCCTGGCCCAGGGATTGAACCGTGTCTCTTGTGTCACTTGCATTGGGGGGTGAATTCTTACCACTGGGCCACCTGGGAAGCCCTTGCAGAAGTGACAAGGGAGAAATCCTACAAAGATTACAAAACCAGATATTTTGGCAACATGTATATTGAAAGCTAATTATTAATAGCTTTAGGATACCATGTGCAGGATGCAAAGAGACTCTGTTGTTTATACCTTGCACTTAGTTATAGAACATTTAGAGTACTCTCATAATGTAGCTGAAACATATTATACATACTTTATTATCTTGTTCAACATTATTCATAAGAGGAAAAACTATGAACAACTGAAATTGCAACAAATTTGGGAAGAGTAAGGGAAATCATGATGCACTGGTACAAGTAGATATTGTGAAGGAAAATGCAATTTAACACATAGAGTGATGTCAGCAAAATAGTGATCTAGGAGGAGTGAAGTCTCCCTTGGAAAGGGAAGCATGGAAAGAGAAAGCAGCTGAAAAACATCACAGGAGTTCTGGGAAACAGTCAAACAAACATCTACAGCAACAAAGTGAACACGCAACTAGGGAAGATCCAGAAGACTGGAAGAACATTTCTGTGTGTTTTTGTTCACACTCACCTCTCCCCTGACTTGAACAGAGCCATCTTGATCTGTAAAGGGTGGTGGCTCAGCACCCTGGTGCCTCCCTCAAAGCAGATTCATTGCAGAAATCCTCTTGTGCAATATTCTCCCCTACTTGGGAGCTGCCTGGAGACTGATATCCATTTCACTTAACTGAGCTTAAACTGAAGAGCAGCTGGAGTGGTTCTTTACAGTTGCAAGCAAACTATATATATATATATGGGGCCAAGGACAAGGGAGTAAGGGTGGAGACACACACTAGACCATGTAAAACACTGATAGAACTGGAGTGTGGATTTGGGGGGTAGTAGGGCTTTGAGGAGAAAGAAATGGCACCCCACTCCAGTACTCTTGCCTGGAAAATCCCATGGGCGGAGGAGCCTGGTAGGCTGCAGTCCATGGGGTCACGGAGAGTCTGACACGACTGAGCAACTTCACTTTCATTTTTCACTTTCATGCTTTGGAGAAGGAAATGGCAACCCACTCCAGTGTTCCTGCCTGGAGAATCCCAGGGATGGGGGAACCTGGTGGGCTGCCGGCTATGGGGTCGCACAGAGTCGGACACGACTGAAACGATGTAGCAGCAGCAGTAGGGCTTCAAGGAAGGAAAGGAATCAACAGAGAGTGTGTTTTCAGGCCTCTATGTATCAGGAACTGTCCAGCTTCTAAGATGTGAGACCTCCAAGTTTTCCAAAAGGCTTAGCTTCCAGAGATAGGGCAGTGTGTCTCCCTGCACTTTCTGAGCCTTGTAAACACATTCCTAGGTCATACTGGGACTGCTCATGAGGAAGCAGGTTGCAGGAGTGTGTCTGAGGGTGATGGGTGCCATACTGTGTTTGCCTAGACAAGGTGATATTAGTTCAAACAGTAAATAATCTGCCTGTGATGCAGGAGACCAGGGTTCAATCCCCAGGTTGGGAAGTTCCTCTGGAGAAGGAAATAGCAACCCACTCCAGTATTCTGCCTGGAGAATTCCATGGACAGAGAAACCTGGCTGGTTACAGTCCATGGAGTTGCAAAGAGTTGGACATGCCTGCACGACTAACACACACACACACAGGGCACTCAAAAATAGTCATAAATTCCCCAGAACCAGAACCACTCAGGGGTCAGGTAAGTTGTGACTCAGAAATGAACTGAGTTGCCATTAGTTTCCTGTTGGGCTGACCCCAGGACCGGGCACATGTCACACCTGCTAGGGAAGGACAATCAGGATGTGGTACAAATCTGCAAACAGTGGGTATGCTGTGGTTGTTCAAGTACCCAGTCATGAACACACAGAGGAAGAGAGAGAAAAGACATACACTAAAGAAACGTGAAAAAAGAAAGCTAAAAAAGAGACAGAGAGGAAAAAAGAAAGAGAAAACCATGAGTCAAGACACTGTTTTTGTTACTGCTTAGTTGCTAAGTCAAGACCCTTCTTTTGTGACCCCATGGATGGTAGCCCCACAGGTTTCTCTGTCTATGGGATTCTGCAGGCAAGAATACTGGAGTGGGCTGCCATTTCCTTTGCCAGAGGATCTTCCTGGATCAGGGATCCAACCCTCATCAACTGCATTGGCAGGCAGATTCTTTACCCCTGCCCTACCTAAGAAGTCTGATCCATGAAAGAAATAAAAGAAATTGGCACCGACTCTTCCAGAACTGTCACAGGAGCCACAATTAGTGCATAGTGAGTGTCACACACTGTCCTAGGGAGGAGCTTCAGGTGGGCAAGCTGACGCTGAGATCACCCCCCCCCCAGGAGCATATCAGGGTCACATCTCCTGAAAACACACGACACCAGCAGGAAGCCCCCTCCACCAAGGCTGTAAAGAACCATCCCCATGGAGCTGGGTGGGAAGGGAAGAGAAGCCATCAGATCAGGACTGAGTTCACAGGAGGGCCCCAGATGAGGAGGGGGGACAGGGAATTGGAGGTCCTCACTGCAGAGACCCATGCACACCATGCACTGGGCACCGCAGCCCTGGGACGACCCCGGGAGGTCACAACTCCGCAGCTGCTGTGAACCCAGAGGGGCCCACAGGAGGCTCCGGAACCTGACTCCTCTCCTGAGACATGCACCCGCTTCTGCTCCTGGAACAGATTGAAGGGGTCACCAGACGCTGCCCAGGACTTGGCCGATTTACTGGGCAGCCCATATGCCCCCAGCCCAGAGATGCCCCCCTCAGTGCCTCTGGATCCAGTTCACTCTCCCTGGGGCAAGGGCCATATGTGCTGGGCAGAGTGGGTAGTGGGGGATACAGAGTTGTATCAGACCAGCAGGACGTCTGGACAGGCCAGGATGGTCATTGGCTATCAGAGAGGAGCCCAAGGAGCAGTGTTCTGGAAATATCCTTCGCCATTTCCCTCACAGTAAAGTTCTCTAAAAGCCTGTGTGACAAGGACCCCCCGCCCCACCAGCTCTCTGACTTGTCTTCAGCTCCTGTCTCCCCAACTCACTAAATCCACCCACATCAGCCAACTTGCTGGCCTTTAAATGTTCCATGAATATTCTCCCTTCCTGGAGTAAGTGTTTACTATTCCAGAGAAATGCAGGGAGCCACTATCTTTATTTTCAAGGCTGTTTGTAAAAGCAAGCCTGTTTGAAAAGGTATGTGAGGTGAAGAGGATTTGGTGTCTCTGCCTAAAAGATGTACAGAGGAAATGGGAGATATTGTGCAGAATTATCTCAACAGACACTTACCCATTTCTAACAGCTAAATTCTCCTGATATCATTCACAGTCTCATTCTCCACAAGACTCAAGACATTTCTCATTTCACTTATTGACATTTATTGATATAACAATTTCTTACTAAAGAATGGTCAATAAAGTTTTCCTGAATGACCAATGAATAAACTCAAAATATGTAAGGATTCATCAATATGCTGAGCATGGGCAGACAAACAAGAAATTACATAAATGGGTAAGATGTGCTGCTTACTATACAGGAAGAGAAATATAATACTGGATTTTTTAACTCATATTTTTAGCTCACCAGGATACTTAGGCTATGTTTCAAGAGAAGTATACAACCTGTAGATTGAAGTTTATTTATCTTTGTAAGTAAACAAATGCACACATTTGTCTAAGAAAATCACAAGGTAAACGCATCAAAGGTAACTGTTATCCAATGGGTAAACACAGCTGATCATCATTGCCCATCCTGTCCCTTCTCTATCTAAATATTCTGTCATACATATGTATTATTTCAATCATCAGGAAGAAAGAGTATTCTTACTTTGAAGTCTATGCTGTTTCATAAACTGTTTATTTTTAAAAGGAAAGGCATGGTTTCACAAGTTCGGACACTTGATTTAAACTTCTCCTTCAGGCACAAAAATTTTCTTCACCACTCTAGAAGTAACAAGTTATGGAAGAACCACAGTGAGAGCTGAGAGTCAATATTCTTCAGAGAATGGATACTCAGGGTGACTGACACCACTGGAAGACAAAGAGATGGATTCATTTATGAAACCTGACATCATTATAACACCGTTTTAATTAATATATTCCCCTGACATAAATAGAATTAACAATTAAACATGTTCACTGGTCACTGAAAGAATAATCGGCTGCAGGCATTGTGCCCTTTGTGTTTCCTGGCTCCCTGGGCTCTGAGAGGAGGTACACCAGGCACAAGGTTTAGGGGAACAAACTAGTGAATTCATTCACCTCAATGTCAACTGTGGAAGTTTTACTGATGGGCTATCCTGGGCCCCAATCACATTTCTGTTGATCAAGGATGGAGCTCTGGAGGAAATCTGGTTTGAGGTCTGCAGGAAGTACCTGGCTGACTCCTACACTAGAAATCAAGACTGTCTTCCAAGAATTACGCTTTTAAAAAGCTTAGTTTCCCTGCTCACCTGCCTGTGACAAAAACAAAAACAAAAAAACAAAAAACTGTGTATGTGAAACAGTCACTTACATTAGAAATTCATAGTATCTTATATTTCTGTTGAGGCCATCAATTGCTTTCATGTCATCCAGACTTAATTCAAAGTCAAACACCTGGAAGGAAGGAACAATCACATTAACCTCTCCCAGAAGGAGCTGACCTCCCCCTGGGGACTGGAGGACTTTCCAGCTGGATGGAGACAAGAAGAGGGGGCAGGAAAGCCATGTGTGTCCTCAGCTTACAGGAGAACAACCTGGGCCCCTCTGCTGAGTTCTCACCTCTCCTTCCTACACCCTCTCCTTCTCTGTCCACCTCACAAACATTACAGTGCATCAGTCCCTTATCTTTCTGAGTGAATCACTTGTGACAGAAAACAAACTAAAACTGCTTTTTCCAAACACACTGCTTTAGACACTCCTGATTTGATACTGAACCTGAGCTAACATTAGACTGTTTGCCTCTCCCCAACACGCCCTAAGGGTGACAGCATTCAGCTGAAGCAGTGTGGGAAGGAAATGCCCCCTTGCAATCCTGTTCAGGAATATGTTATGAAACTTGTTCATTATCTATGAGTAAATCTAAGGAAACCTATACATCAGTGCCTTAGTGGAGGAGATTCCAGTGTTGGGAAAATGTCCTGGAGAAGGAAATGACAACCCACTCCAGCATACTTGCCTGGAGAATCGCATGGACAGAGGAGCCTGGCAGGCTACAGTCCATGGGGTCGCAAAGAGTCAGACACAACTAAAGCAACTAATGCTTTAGTGTAAACAGTTATGAATGAAAAGTGTTTAAAACATTAAAGAACAACAAATTATTAAAAATTCACATCACAGTCAAGAAAAAAAAAGCTCAACTTTCTAAAGAAATACATTTTCCAGAGTGATTCAGTGTGACATGAACATGACTTAAACACATATTCCTTTGTGGAAATCAGTAAAGTGATACTAAATTTTAAGTAAAAGAACAGCTAGTCAAGAGCAGTCAAGACATCCTTAAAAACAAATGTACCATTCTGAGAAAGAACATTTATTTTCCATTTTAAAAACACAAAACTGAAAACTGAATAGTTAAATAGAAGAGAAGGGCCACAAATGTACTTATGGACACTTGTTATATGACAGAGTTGATAATGAAAATCTATTAAATATATTTCAACAAACATATAGGCAATCATTTTTATATCACATTAGAAAATCAGTTTCAGGTGTATTTTTGAATCAAATTTGAATGGAAACAGAAAAACAAATTTTTCAAGGGCCCATGCACCTGACTCTTGACATGGGCTGACCTGTAACTTGCAGTGAGACTGAAATTTGCAAGCTGTGGTGACTTAGTTCTGAGCTGAGATAATGACATGGATTTTTTCCCACTCCCTGGCTTGAAATCACAGCACTATCCTGAGATGAAAATCAAGTTAGTTGACCACAGTCTAGCCAAATATATATGAAAAACTGCATGGAAAGCTGTGCAGGCTCCTCTGAGAAGAGTCATATCCCCCTGCTACAGCAGAACTGCCAAACTGCTCTGCACTGAACTGCAAATGCATTAGGGAGCCCAGCCAAGAGGACAACAGTTGAGCTGAGTGCAGGTGGAAACTCAAACCACAGAATCAAGAGATGCATAACTGATCTCTGCATTAAATCTTAAAACTGGGGAGAGTTTTCTATACACTTATGCCTAAGGGTAGAGTAATGGTCTCTTACACAGAAAACAAATGAGAGACATCATGCAAAATTGGACAAAGTCTTGAAGAGGAACTTCACAAAGACAGAAACTCAAGAAGGTTAAATATATGAAGATGAAACCTTATTAGTATTCAGGAAAATGCAAAACAAAACCACGATGGTTTGGAGATGAAAGATTGCTGCCATAATTTTCATGCCCCAAAATTCACATATGGATGGTGTTAGAAATGGAGCCATTCATGGGTGATTAGGTCATGATGATGGAGCCTTAGTGAATGAGATTTCAACAATATCACAGTCATCTAAGAAACTTGGGAGAACTCTGTTGCCCCTCAACCATGTTAAGATACAAGGAGAACCTTATGACCTAGAGGAGGGGCCATTACATGACCATATAGGCACCCTGACCTCAGACCTCCAGTTTCAGAAATGTGAGAAACAAATTTTCATTGTTTCTAAGACACCGAATCTGTGGCTTTTTGTTAAAAAAGAAAAAAAAAAGTCCAAAAGGCTTAAAATAATCACATAATGCAATTTCATCCATTGAGAACAAAGGTAAGAAGACATCATTTGTACAAGGTGATAGGATAAATTGCAGACCTAGCACTGGAACTAAAATCTCCATTTTCTGTCCAAATGTATTTTCTTGGGCTCCAAAATCACTATAGATTGTGACTGCAGCCATGAAATTAAAAGACCCTTGCTCCTTCTAAGAAAAGCTATGACAAACCTAGACAGCATATTAAAAAACAGAGACGTTACTTTACCGACAAAAGTCCATAGTCAAAGCTGTGCTTTTCCCAGTAGCCATGTATGGATGTGAGAGGTACACCGTAAAGAAAGCTGAGCAACAAAGAAATGATGCTTTTGAACTGTGGTGTTGAAGAAGACTCTTGAGAGTCCCTTGGACTGCAACGGGATCAAACCAGTCAATTTTAAAGGAAACCAGTCCTGAATATTCATTGGAAGGACTGATGCTGAAGGTGAAGCTCCAATACTTTGGCAACCTGATGCAAAGAACTGACTCATTGGAAAAGACCCTGATGCTGCAAAAGATAGAAGGCAGGAGGAATAGGGTAAGATAGAGGATGAGATGATTGGATGGCATCACCAGCTTGATGGACATGACTTTGAGCAAGCTCAAGGAGTTGGTGATGGACAGGGAAGCCTGGTGTGCTGCAGTCCATGGGGTCGAAAAGAGTCAGACAAGACTGAATGACTGAACAGAACTGAACCCTCTCCAGCCAAGCCACCTCTCCTGTTGCCTCAGTAGAAGGAGAAAACCATCAGGAATATACATAAGGCATTCATGCACAGAGAAGAACAGGTAATTCATCTTGTCTCAAGGAAAGTCTTGAGAGACAGACAAAGAATGACCCTCATGAAGGATATTCCTTAGGACCCCTCTGCCAACAGCCCCACTCATCACCTTTATGTTTTCTTTGATCCGCTTCTTGTTGTAACTCTTGGCCAGAACCACAACCCCACGTTGTATCTGGTAGCGAAGGACAACCAGCGCAGGAGTTTGCTTGTGCTTTTTGGCAATGGCACAGAGAACTGGGTCCTCCAAGAGAACGGGGTGGTTCAGATTCACCCTGGAAGAAAATTCAGAAATGCTGAGATGCTGAGACTAAGTACTCACTTCGTGAGTAGTTTTTCCAAACAGATCAAGTAGGTACGCTCTACACTAGTGTTTCTCAAAGTGTGGTCCATGGACCAGCATGATCAACATCACCTGGGATTTTGTCAGAAATACAAATTTCATGGCTTAGCTGAAGGGAAACTGAATCAGCATCTCAACTGGATCACCTCCCATTCTGTGTTTACAAAGCTCTGCAGGTGATTCGGATGCATTATTGACCTGAAACCAGGATTGCTAAAGTTGTGGGGTTTTTCTTTAATTCTTAGAGGTTGTTTTTCTTCTATAATCAAGGGCATGAACAGAGAAACAGAAGGGAAAGACCAGGGATTTTTTTAAATTTCACTTTCCTAAGGTATTGATAAAAAGTAAGTAGTCTCAAAATCAGAGACATTTATTCCCTCATTACTCTTCTTTAGATATTTACAAAAATGGTTAAAGTTTAGTTTTTTCTATCATAATAGACCTGAGAGTTGTATATTATTATCCCAATTTTAGACATAAGGTAAATGAGACTTGGAATTTCTATTTTTAGAAATATGTTATTAGTTAATAACTACATAAATCATGATATAAGCTTGTGTCTCTGGTTCCAACTAGGAGATTATATATACATTTTAATGAAAACATTTGTTAATGATGAGTCTACAAGCTAATACAATGCGTGAAAAATGGCTGGGTGATGGGAAGTTAAAAGAGAAGAAAATATTCCATCCATCCCCTCTCTCCCCTCTGCTTATGAGAATTATCTGAGTACTGTATTTTAAAATATCTCATCAAAAATTGAATTTTAGGGAAACTCCCACTTATCTTCAATAGGATTCAGTACCATCCTTTTATTCGTTGGGATCCCAGAGCACCGTAGGCAACAAGAACAATATCATGTGACTTGCAGAAATCCAACAGTTTGCTCTGATTGAGATAAGGGTGACATTCCACCTGTAGAATGTCAACAGAGAAGAGTGTCAGATTATTTGAAAAGGTAATATTAATATGACAGAGAAAGATTAAAAGTTTTAAGTGCCTACAGGAAAGATAAACTGTGGAAAATTTTGAAAGAGATGGGAATACCAGACCACCAGACCTGCCTCTTGAGAAACCTGTATGCAGGTCAGGAAGCAACAGTTAGAACTGGACATGGAACAACAGACTGGTTCCATATAGGAAAAGGAGAACGTCAAGGCTGTATATTGTCACCCTGCTTATTTAACTTATATGCAGAGTACATCATGAGAAATGCTGGGCTGGAGGAAGCACAAGCTGGAATAAAGTTTGCCAGGAGAAATATCAATAACCTCAGCTATGCAGATGACACCACCCTTATGGCAGAAAGTGAGGAAGAACTTAAGTGCCTCTTGATGAAAGTGAAAGAAGGAGAGTGAAAAAGTTCGCTTAAAACTCAACATTCAGAAAACTAAGGTCATGGCATCTGGTCCCATCACTTCATGGCAAATAGATGGGGAAACAGTGGAAACAGTGGCTGACTTTATCTTGGGGGACTCCAAAACAACTGCAGATGGTGATTGCAGCCATAAAATTAAAAGATGCTTACTCCTTGGAAGGAAAGTTATAACCAACCTAGACAGCATATTAAAAAGCGGAGACATTACTTTTTCAACAGAGGTTGTCTAGTCAAGGCTATGGTTTTTCCAGTGGTCATGTATGGATGTGAGAGTTGGACTATAAAGAAAATTGAGCACCGAAGAACTGATGCTTTTGAACTGTGGTGTTGGAGAAGACTCTTGAGAGTCCCTTGGACTGCAAGGAGATCCAACCAGTCCATCCTAAAGGAGATCAGTCCTGGGTGTTCATTGGAAGGACTGATTTTGAAGCTGAAACTCCAATACTTTGGCCACCCAAAGTCAGTGAAGAGCTGCTCATTTGAAAAGACCCTGTTGCTGGGAAAGATTGAGGGCAGGAGGAGAAAGGGACGACAGAGGATGAGATGATTGGATGGCATCACTGACTCAACGGACATGGGTTTGGGTGGACTCCGGGAGTTGGTGATGGACAGGGAGGCTTGGCGTGCTGCTGTTCATGGGGTCACAAAGAGTTGAACATGACTGAGCGACTGAACTGAACTGAAAGGAAAGATTGCAATATTAAATGTAAACTGGAAATATCAACATCTAGAGAGAAATAGAGAAGAGTGTGTTTATACAGTTAATTTTATGACAGACCATGGATGGGAGAACCAGTCCAAGACTGAGTAATCAAAAGGTGTACTCTATATTTGAGTAGATATTCCCAGGTAAATGTTTTATCTTCTGTTAGCGTCTTCACGAGCCTTTAACTTCACCCTGTAACCTGGATGACTTTCATCATCACCAGCACATTTTTCTGTTCTGTGCTCCCTGTTGAGACTCATAAATGCTGAGACAACAAGACTAAGGATTCAGCCATCAGAACCCCACACAAACCCTCATCACCCATCTCAGCTGATTTGTTAATTTATTAATTTACTTTTCATTCTATGTTTTCATTGCTTCCTTCCTATACACAGTTCATTTCAGGGCACTTTCCCATCCAATCTTGTCATCCTTTAATCTCAGGGAAACACCTCCTACCTCTAGTTCTAGGTTTTACCTACAATTCATCAGGATGCCCTCCCCCACCTTTTCCATCCAGACTACATAGAGATACTATTTTGGGTTCTATTCACACCATCCAGATAGAGATTCTGTTCTCTAGAGTCCTCTGTCCACAAAGGTTGGATGAACAGGAGGGGAGGATAGACAGATGTTTGGCTCCAGTGCAAGAAGGAGGGCCTGAAGAGCAGGAGGGACAGGAGCTGAGTTGCTCACCTGGTTGCAGACGGGCTTGTACTTGAGCCCTGGCTTGTTCAGGATCTTCTCCAGCTGCTTGTGGTTGAAGTTGGACACCCCGATAGACTTGGTCAACCCTGCGTCCTTACACTTCTCCAGGGCCTGGGGAAGAAGAGGTGGTGAGCAGTCACTTGGAACGGGCAATAGAACAAAAATACATGCTGAAAAAAATCAATAAACATGGTCATGTTCAAGAATTAACATTGAGCATCAAGAGGAAAAAACAGAAGAAAGTCAACATGTAAATTGAAGAATTACCATTTCCTCCATAAAAAAAAACTGAAGAAGACATATCACATGGAAAGAAAAACACATTGTCTTCATTGTCCAAAATTCTCCATTTCATTCCTCTATGTAAACATTTCAGCAATGGTTTCTTCCCCACAACCCCAGCATCCCAGCCCTTAGATTCATGAACTGCTGAGTCAGATGGTCCACAGCCCATTCTCACAGGTAGAAGAAATGAAGGAGGTTCCCCCTCTCCTGGCTCCTCCACTGGTTCTCTCCTCCCTGGACTCACCTCCCATGTGTGACAGAGATCCACCGAGTCAACTATCAGTTTTCCATTTTCATCTTTTGGAAAAAATTCCTCCCCTGGCTGGAACAGAAGCAGGAATATTAGGGATGTGACCAAATAATTTCTCCACAATTAGCCAGGCTGCAAGGCACCAGGAATTAAATCTCCACGAGGTAGGTTTACAACTTTCTACATACTAATCTTCGTAAGGTGATTTGTGTATGGAGTTGTAAGAAATTTCTATAGGAGGGAGGCTTATTTTATTGTCTTACACTTATTATGTGTTACAAAAAATACAATTTTTCTATGTCCTAAAACGGACTTCCAGTGACTTCTGTGAATTTTGTCTGTTTCCTGTACTTGCCTCTCTTGAAATGTCTCTGGTCTGAGAATGGCAGTAAGTTCCATGCCATAATTTCCAGAATAAAATTTGCAAGCTACATCTGGGCTAGATATCAGATTTCCTTTTCCCTTCGAGCATCAGATGCCCTAGAGCAGGCATGTAAACCAGCAAGGCTCTCGTTAGGTTTATATGGAATGTGGAAGATCCAGACATGCTCTCAAATATTCAAGACCCAGAGCCTTGAAATGCCCCCAAAATTATATTTGCTACCAATGGAAAATGTTCAATAAAAATATAGTAATGCCATGGTAAGGGATAGAAAAAGAAGACATTTCTGAAGAGTCCTGCAAATCCTCAAATTTCTCTGTGTCTGAGACTTGCAGCCTACATGGTCCACTTAGCTATTTTGCATTAGATGGCTTGAGTTGATGTTCTGTAACTTGAGATCAAAATTTCTAAGTAAACCATTCTTTCTTTTTAATTTCTTTTTTAATTGAAGCATAATTGCTTTACAGAATTTTGTTGCTTTCTGTCAAACATCAACATGAATCAGCCATAGGTAAACATATATCTCCTCCCTTTTCAACCTCCTTCCCATCTCCCTCCAAATCCCACCCCTCTAGGTTGATACAGTGCCCCTATATGAGTTCTAAGTAAACATTCTTAATGACTAAGTGCGGTCTACAAATCTCTTTGTAAAGTCAGGCAGGACTGTAGACAAAGTCTCCCAATTCCCTATAAAGGTACAAGGTTTAGACTCACCCAAGAGGGAACACCACCAAATCTGCTCAATTTAAAAGGATGAAAGACAAGATAAACTCATCATGTTCAATGTAAGGCAGTGTCATGCTCACCACAGCTGCACCAAACTCTTGGTTCATGAAATCCCCAGACACTCAGGAGTCATAACCAGGACTGTGTGCAGAACTCACCTATTTCTACTTCCTCAAGTTTTTCAGGCAGAGACTCTCAGATTATTAACTCCTTTGTCTGGGAGGCATGTAACAGATTCAAAGAAACTCGGTAAATAGATGACCACAAATGATTATTTGGGGGATTCTACTCTAGCGAAGAGTTGACTCATGGAAAAGACCCTGATGCTGGGGGGGGGGGGGAGTTGGGGGCAGGAGGAGAAGGGGACCACAGAGGATGAGATGGCTGGATGGCATCACCAACTCGATAGGCATGAGCTTGAGTAGCCTCCAGGAGTTGGTGATGGACAGGGAGGCCTGGCGTGCTGCGATTCATGGAGTCACAAAGGGTCGGACACGACTGAGCGACTGAACTGAACTGAACTCTAGCATAATCATCCCTTCAATCTACCAAGAAAAATCTTAATTCAACCATCCATGCAAGTTGACACACATTCTAACACAAGATATAATATTGATGTAATCACACAAATTTCCAACCTTCATAGCCAGTGGAAAATGAATAATATAGAGATCGACATAGTCCAGTTGAAGATTTTTCAGTGACTTTTCCAAGGCTGGTCTGACCAGCTCTGGCCGAAGAAAGGTGCACCAAAGCTGAAAATATTAAAGAATAGAAATTTTATTAATAATAATTTAGGAAATTTTCTTTTGATCTTCCCTTGTGGCTTGTGGGATATTACTTCCTTTACCAATGATGGTAATGTGCCAACTCTTAACCACTGAACACCAAGGATTTCTAATACCTTAAGAATATACCAAAAATCATAGTTCACCAATCAACTCTTCACCAAACAAATGATACTATTATGTATTAGTCACCTGGGCACACTCACTAGCCCACATATTCACACACACAACACACAATACCTTTGAAGTGTAGAATATGTCTTCTCTCTTCACAGTGCCATCTGCAATCTTGCTTCGAATGGCCTGGCCAACCTGCTCCTCATTTTGATACAAATGAGCACTGTCAACATGGCGGAACCCAACCTCTATAGCGAATTTGGTGACTTCCAGAGCTTCACTCTTAAGAACCTACATGAGCAACAAGGCAGAATTTGAACATCCACATGATTAAGAGATTGTTAGCACAAGCTTCGATTTTCCAAAGATTCAACTTTTCTTCATGTCTTTGATTAGATCTGTATGTGTGGTGCTGAACCCTGGACAGTTTCCCTGGACATTCTTGGTCAGATTTTAAATACACACAGTAACCCTCACATCCTTAATAATCTGTGGTCAATCAGAGGAATCAGAGGACCTGAAGCCCACCTCCAGTTTCAGTGGACCCAAAGGACTCAGCATAAAGTTGTAGTCATGAATATTATTTGTACTATAAGATTCTTGCAGTAAAATCAACAAAGGTATACGGCATATGGTAAAGACATTAAACTACAGGAGACAGTGTGAGACAGGGAGCCTGGCCTGTTGCAATCCATAGGATCACAAAGAGTCAGACATGACTTAGTGACTGAACAACAACAATAACAAAAAGCATTAAGAAGCAAGGTGAAAGCTTCTAAGACCACTGTCTACCAGTGAAGCTATGTGGAATACACCAAATGTAAACTGTATCTATTCAAGGTATACAAAGCGAAGTTCTCATATAAGGATCCATTGTTGATGATCACCAAAAACAAGCCAGTTAGCAGATCCCTCATTTCACTTACCTTACTTTATGGAGTTTGTAAGAAAACTTAAGATCTAGTCTCTACAAAATCTCAGGGTATCAACCATTATTTATAACTATAGTCACGGTGCTGTGCATCAGGTCACCAACTTATTCATCTTATCACTGAAAGTCTAGACTGTTGACAAACATCTTTCCATTTTTCACAGATTTGTCTTCAGCTTCTGGTCTCCATTTCTCTACTCTCTGTTTCTATATGTTCCACTATTTTAGATTCCACCTACAAAGAGACTTCCTTGGTAGCTCAGATGTTAAAGTGTCTGCCTACAGTGAGGGAGACCCGGGTTTGATCCCTGGGTCAAGAAGATCTCCTGGAGAAGGAAATGGCAACCCACTCCAGTGTTCTTGCCTGGAAAATCCCATGGACAGAGGAGTCTTGTAGGCTACAATCCATGGGGTAGCAAAGAGTCGGACACGACTGAGCGACTTCACTTTCACTTTTCACAAAAACATCAAGTAGCATTTGTCCTTTTATTTCTGGCTTACTTCACTTAGTTAAAGTTCTCCCGATTCACCTGTGTGGTTTCAAATGGCAGGATTAACTTTTTTTAAAATGCTGAATAATACTCCATAATTTTTCATGTGTCAGAATCTTTTCTACTTCAAGGAGATAGATAATTGGTGTAACCACCCTCTGTTGGGTGCAGTCCAATCTTTCTTAAACACTTGGGCATTCAGGGATGTACTGAGGAAAGGACCAGTGAGCTTCAGTACTAGCCTGGACACTTTACTCCCCACACCCTACTTTGCACTACAAAATCCTGTCTTCTCTTTCCAAAATGCCTCTGAATATTTCCTTCTATTCTCCAAATGATAAAAGTGAGATGCAAAGTTTCAGGATCAGACCTTGTCACAACCACATTCTCTAAAGACAAGATGGACAGTAAACTTTCTGGCTTCAGGTCTAGGTACTTGTCCACTAGTCCCTTTTCTGTCCAAGCACTGAAAACTACACTTTAATAAAAAGACATTACAACACCCAAGGATACATTACAAAACCTTGCCTGTAAGATGGTAGCTTATCCCCTCAAATGACACTATATTTTCCATTAGAAGAAGTTTCCAAGGAGCAACCAAAGTACAAGGCAAAACTTAGCTGGAGTGTCTTGCCTGGCACCTACCAGGCACCCCACAGTAGAAAAGCAGTTCTCTCCACTATTTCCTATGCACCTCATCCTTAGGACCTTCCACCTCAAATACTTCTCTGGGTCACATCTTTTTTGAAGGAGATAAGAGTTCTGGAACTAATGAATTACAAAGAGAACCCCGGCCATTGCAATCGCCCTCAAAGCAAAGCAGTTGACAGTCAGTGATCTTGACAGCCGAATCTCACCTCTTCTACCAAGCTGGGAAAGAGACAGAAACTGGGGCAGGGGGCAGGGGGAACCAGAGTTATCTGCAGGTGAGCGAAGCCTCAGACCCTGATGCAGAGTGAAAACTGGATGCTCTCTCCCCTTTCACAGGACATGGTTCTAGCCTGGTTAGTGGCTAGAGAAGCTAGCCAGGAGCCCTGTGCTTGACAACCCAAGTCCCTTCCACTCATGTTACATCCACTACTATTTATATCTCAACCCCAAACCACCTCTGTTACCTCTTTACTTTCAGCGGTGCCAAATCCCAGGACAGGAATGAAGTGGCCGTCATTAAGCTTCACTCTCTGGCCTTTGGGATCCATTGCCTGTTTCACCTCTGAATAAGCAGACTGATCTTTTCTTCTGCCTCCAAGGTTATAAATAACAGGAAGTTAACGCCCCACCTGACTGTCCAATGTTAGCAGGTACATTGGAGGAGGAGAGGATTAAACCAGTGCCCATAGAGTAGGAAGAGAATTGAAGCCAGTTACATTGGTAGTTTTTTTTTTTTTTTTTAATCAGAATAACTTCAGTTATGTAATGGTGAAATGTGCCAAACAATTATTGCCCAAATATTACACAGAAACCTCCATATACCAGTCATTTTACTTTTCTAATTGTGAAGCCCACTTTTGATCAAACATCAATTGAAACAACTATTTCATAGTACAGAACGGCACACTAATCACACAATTAAAAAGTGTTGATTATTAAGCATTTTCCAAAATCTCTTAATAGAGAATCAAAACGTGAAACAAACCAAATTTGCCTTTTTAAATTTTCCAGCAGCAAAATTATTTTGCTTTAAACACCTATGGTGGTAGAGGTATAGTCAGTAAGTCATGTCCAACTCTTTTACAACCCCATGGACTATACCCCGCCAGGCTCCACAGTTCACGGCATTACAGGGCTAGAATATTGGAGTCGGTTGCCATTTCCTACGCCACAGTATCTTCCTGATCCAGGGATCCAACTCAAGTCTCTTGTGTCACTTACATTGGCAGGCGAATTCTTACCACTGGGCCACTGGAGAAACCCTTACAGACTTGACTAGGGTGAAATTCTGAAAAGGATACCAAAACCAGACATGTTGGCAAAATGTTTCTTGGCATTAATCATTAACAATTTTGGATATCACGTGCAGGTTCAAACAGACTCTTGAGTGTTTATACCTTGTACTGAGTTGCATAACGTTTTAGAGTACTCTTATTATGTAATCATTACATATTTTACATATTTTATTATCATGCTAAACATGCTAACAAGAAAAACCTATAAACAACTGAAATTACAACAAATTTGGGAAGAGTAAGGGAAATCATGATGCACTGGTACAAGCAGATATTGTGAAGGGAAATTCAATTTAACACATAGAGTGATGTCAGCAAAATAGTGAGCTTGGAGGAATGAAGTCTCCTTTGAAAAGGGAAATATGGAGAGAAAGCAACTGAAAAATGTTGTAGGAGTTCTGGGAAATAGTAAAAAAAAAAAAAAAAAAAAAATCTATAGCAACAAAGTGTACACACAATGAGGGAAGATTCAAAAGACTGGAAGGACATTTCCGTATGTTTTTATTCAGACTCACCTCTCCCCTAACTTGAGTGGAGCCATCTTGATCTGTAAAGTGTGGCGGCTCAGCACCCTGCTGCCTCCCTCAAAGCAGACTCATCACAGAAATCCTTGTGTGCAATATTCTCCCCTACTTGGAGCTTGCCTGGAAACTGGTGTCCATTTCACTTAACTCTGAGTTTGAACTGAAGAGCAGCTGGAGTGGCTCATTACACCTGCAGGGGGGACTAGATAAATATGGGGCCAGGACCAGGGAGTAAGGGTGGAAACACACACAAGACCATGTAAAACCCTGATAGAACAGGGGTGTGGATTTGGGGGATAGTAAGGCATTCAATCAAATCCCTTATGACTATACAGTGGAAGTGAGAAATAAATTTAAGAGACTTGATTTGATAGACAGAGAGCCTGATGAACTATGAATTGAGGTTCATGACATTGTACAGGAGACAGGGATCAAGACTATCCCCATGGAAAAGAAATGCAAAAAGGCAAAATGGTTGTCTGAGAAGGCCTTACAAATAGCTGTGAAAAGAAGAGAAGCAAAAAGCAAAGGAGAAAAGGAAAGATATTCCCATTTGAATGCAGAGTTCAACTCCTACAGCTCAATTCCAGAAAAATAAATGACCCAATCAAAAAATGGGCCAAAGAACTAAACAGACATTTCTCCAAAGAAGACATACAGATGGCTAACAAACACATGAAAAGATGCTCAACATCACTCATTATCAGAGACATGCAAATCAAAACCGCAATGAGGTACCATTACACGCCAGTCAGGATGGCTGCTATCCAAAAGTCTGCAAGCAATAAATGCTGGAGAGGGTGTGGAGAAAAGGGAACCCTCTTACACTGTTGGTGGGAATGCAAACTAGTACAGCCGCTATGGAGAACAGTGTGGAGATTTCTTAAAAAAACTGGAAATAGAACTGCCATATGACCCAGCAATCCCACTTCTGGGCATACACAATGAGGAAACCAGATCTGAAAGAGACACGTACACCCCAATGTTCATCACAGCACTGTTTATAATAGCCAGGACATGGAAGCAGTCTAGATGCCCATCAGCAGATGAATGGATAAGGAAGCTGTGGTACATATACACAATGGAATATTACTCAGCCATTAAAAAGAATTCATTTGAATCAGTTCTAATGAGATGGATGAAACCGGAGCCCATTATACAGAGGGAAGTAAGCCAGAAAGATAAAGACCAATACAGTATACTAACGCATATATATGGAAATTAGAAAGATGGCAATGATAACCCTATATGCAAAACAGAAAAAGAGACACAGATGGATTTTGGACTTTGTGGGAGAAGGCAAGGGTGGGATGTTCTGAGAGAACAGCATCAAAACATGTATATCATCAAGGGTGAAACAGACCACCAGCCCAGGTGGGATGCATGAGATGGGTGCTCAGGGCTGGTGCACTGGGAAGCCCCAGAGGGATGGGGTAGGGAGGGAGGCAGGAGGGGGGATCGGGATGGGGAACACATGTAAGTTCATGGCTGATTCATGTCAATGTATGGCAAAAACCACTACAGTATTGTAAAGTAATTAGCCTCCAACCAATAAAAATAAATGGAAAAAAACAAACAAACAAAGAACATCCGGGAGAGACAAGAAAGCCTTCCTCAGTGATCAATGCAAAGAAATAGAGGAAAACAACAGAATGGGAAAGACTAGAGACTCTTCAAGAAAATTAGAAATACCAAGGGAACATTTTGTGCAAAGATGGGTTCGATAAAGGACAGAAATACTATGGACCTACAGAAGCAGAAGATATTAAGAAGAGGTGTCAAGAATACACAGAAGAACTTTACAAAAAAGATCTTCATGACCTAGATAATCACAATGGTGTGATCACTCACCTAGAGCCAGACATCCTGGAATGTGAAGTCAAGTGGGCTTTAGAAAGCATCACTACAAACAAAGCTAGTGGATGTGATGGAATTCCAGTTAAGCTATTTCACATCCTGAAAGATGATGCTGTGAAAGTGCTGCACGAAGTATGCCAGCAAATTTGGAAAATTCAGCAGTGGCCACAGGACTAGAAAAAGTCAGTTTTCATTCCAATCCCAAAGAAAGGCAATCCCAAAGAATGCTCAAACTACCACACAATTGCACTTTTCTCACAAGCTAGTAAAGTAATGCTCAAAATTCTCCAAGCCAGGTTTCAGCAACGTGAACCATGAACTTCCAGATGTTCAAGCTGGTTTTAGAAAAGGCAGAGGAAGCAGAGATCAAATAGCCAACATCAGCTGGATCATCGAAAAAGCAAGAGAGTTCCAGAAAAACATCTATTTCTGCTTTATTGACTATGCGAAAGCCTTCAACTGTGTGAATCACAATAAACTGTGGAAAATTCTGAAAGAGACGGGAATACCAGACCACCTGACCTGCCTCTTGAGAAACCTGTATGCATGTCAGGAAGTAACAGTTAGAACTGGACATGGAACAACAGACTGGTTCCAAATAGGAAAAGGAGTATACAGTCAAGGCTGTATATTGTCACCCTGCTTATTTAACTTATATGCAGATTACATCATGAGAAATGCTGGGCTGGATAAACACAAGCTGGAATTAAGATTGCCAGGAGAAATATCAATGACCTCAGCTATGCAGATGACACCACCCTTATGGCAGAGAGTGAAGAGAAACTAAAAAGCCTCTTGATGAAAGTGAAAGAGAAGAGTGGAAAAAGTTGGCTTAAAGCTTAACATTCAGAAAACTAAAATCATGGCATCTGGCCCCATCACTTCATGGCAAATAGGTGGGGAAACAGTGTCCGACTTTATTTGGGGGAGCTCCAAAATCACTGCAGATGGTGATTGCAGCCATGAAATTAAAAGACGCTTACTCCTTCGAAGGAAAGTTATGACCAACCTAGACAGAGTATTAGAAAGCAGCAAAGGTCCGTCTGGTCAAGGCTATGGTTTTTCCAGTGGTCATGTATGGATGTGAGAGTTGGACTGTGAGGAAAGCTGAGTGCTGAAAAATTGATGCTTTTGAACTATGCTGTTGGAGAAGACTCTTGAGAGTCCCTTGGACTGCAAGTTGATCCAACCAGTCCATCCTAAAGGAGATCAGTCCTGGGTGTTCATTGGAAGGACTGATGCTGAAGCTGAAACTCCAATACTTTGGCCACCTGATGCGAAGAGCTGACTCATTGGAATTATTGGTCTATTACCCCGATGCTGGGAGGGATTGGGAGCAGGAGGAGAAGGGGACGACAGAGGATGAGATGGCTGGATGGCATCACCGACTCGATGGGCATGAGTGTGAGTAAACTCTGGGAGTTGGTGATGGACAGGGAGGCCTGGCGTGCTGCAATTCATGGGGTCGCAAAGAGTCGGACAAGACTAAGCGACTGAACTGACCTGAACTGAACTGAAAGCATTCAAAAACAATCATATATTTCCTAGAATCAGAAAGCCACTCATGGGCCAGGTAAGTTGTTGACTCCGAAATGAACTGAGTTTCCCTTAGTTTTCTGTTGGGCTGACCCCAGGACCAGGCACATGCCATGTCTGCTAGTAAAGGACAATCAGGATGTGGTTCAAATCTGCCAACAGTGGGTGTACTGTGCTTGTCCAAGTACCCAGTCATGAACGCACAGAAGAAGAGAGAGAAAAGGCATACAATAAAGAAAGGTGAAACAACAAAGCTTAAAAAAGAGAGAGAGAGAGAAAGAGAGAGAGAGGAAAAAAGAGAGAAAACATGAGCCATGAAACTGTTTTTGTTACTGTTTAGTCGCTAAGTCAAGATACCTCTACTGTGACCCAATGGACCCCACAGGTTTCTCTGTGCATGGTAGTCTCCAGGCAAGAATACCAGAGTGGACTGCCATTTCCTTTTCCAGTGGATCTTCCTAGATCAGGGATGCAACCCGTATCTCCTGCACTGTCAGGCAGATTCTTTACCACTGCCCTACCTGAAAAGCCTGATCCATGAAAGGAAGAAAAGAAATTGGCACCTCCTCTTCCTGACCAATCACAGGAACCACACTTAGTGCACAGTGAGTGTCACACACTGTCCTGGGGAGGAGCTCGAGGGGGGCAAGAGTATACTGAGCTCAGCTCCCACAGATGCACCTTAGGGGGTCCCATCTCCTGAAAACACACGACACAAGCAGGAAGGCTCCTCCACACCAAGGCTGTAAAGAACCATCCCCATGGAGCTGGGTGGGAAGGGAAGAGAAGCCGTCAGATCAGGACTGAGCCCACAGGAGTGCCCCAGACGAGGAGGAGGAACAGGGGCTCACAGGTCCTCCCTGGAGAGGCCTGTGCACACCACACACTGGGCACTGCAGCCCTGGGACGACCCCAGGAGGTCACAGCCCCGCAGCTACTGTGATCCCAGGTGGACCCACAGGAGGCCTGGGAACCTGACTCCTCTCCTGAGACATGCACCCACTCCTGCTCCTGGAACAGGCTGGGGAGGCGGCTGGACGTTGTCCAGGACTCAGCCAGATTACTGGGCAGCCCGTGTGCCCCCAGGCCCACAGATGCCCCCTCAATGCCTCTGGATTCAGTTTACTCCCCCCAGGGTGAGGGCCACCCATGCTGGGCAGAGTGGGCAGTGTGGGATACAGAGTCGGCTCAGACCAGCAGGCCGTCTGGACAGGCCAGGGTCGCCATCGACTATCAGAGAGAGGCCCAAGGAGCAGTGTTCTGGAAATATCCTTCTCCATTTCCCTCACAGTAAAGTCCTTTAAAAACCTATGTGACAAGGACCCCCTGCCCCACCGGTTCTCTGACTTGTCTTCAGCTCCTGTCTCCCCACCTCACTAAACTCCACCCACATCAGCCAACTTGCTGGCCCTTAAATATTCCAAGAACGCTCTTCCTTCCTGGCAAAAGCGTTTTCTGTTCCAGAGAAATCCAGGAACCACTCTCTCTATCTTCAAGGCTGTTTTGCAGAAATGAAAATTTGTGTGGGATGAAGGGTAGTTGGTGTCTCTGCCTAATAGATGTACAGAAATGCAAGACGTTATGCAGAACTATCTCAACAGACACATACTCATTTCTAACAGCTAAATTCTCCTGCTACCATTCACAGTCTCATTCTCCACGAGACTAATGACTCAAGAATTTATTTCACTTATTGACATTTCTTGATGAAACAATGTCTTTCTAAAGAATGTTCAACAAAGTTTTGCTGAATGACCAATGAACGAACTCAAAATATGTAAGGATTCATCAAAATGCTAAGCATGGGCAGACGATTAAGAAATTACATAAATGAGTAAAATGTACTGCTTTACAGGAAGCAAAATATAGCAACATTTTTTTTTTATTAGTTGGAGGCTAATTACTTCACAACATTTCAGTGGGTTTTGTCATACATTGATATGAATCAGCCATAGATTTACACGTATTCCCCATCCCCATCCCCCCCTCCCACCTCCCTCTCCACCCGATTCCTCTGGGTCTTCCCAGTGCACCAGGCCCGAGCACTTGTCACATGCATCCCACCTGGGCTGGTGATCTGTTTCACCATAGATAGTATACATGCTGTTCTTTTGAAATATCCCACCCTCACATTCTCCCACAGAGTTCAAAAGTCTGTTTTGTATTTCTGTGTCTCTTTTTCTGTTATGACCCAGCAATCCCACTTCTGGGCATACACACTGAGGAAACCAGATCTGAAAGAGACACGTGCACCCCAATGTTCATCGCAGCACTGTTTATAATAGCCAGGACATGGAAGCAACCTAGATGCCCAACATTTTTTAAAAATCTCTCTTTTAGCTTACCGAGATGCTTATGCTAAGTTTCAAAAGAAGTATACAACCTATTGATTGAAATTTATTTGTCTTTGTAAGTAAACAAATGTGCATATTTGTATAGGAAAATCACAGGGTAAATATTTCAAAAGTAAGTATTTTTTAAATGGGTAAACATAACTGATCTTTATGTTTATCTGGTCCCTTCTATTTTCCAAATTTTCTATAATTTGGAGGTATTATTTTAATGGTCAGAAGCAAGAGTTCTTATTTGAAGTCTTTATTGTTTCATGAACTTTTTATTCTTTAAAAAAGAAAGGCAAGCTTTCAAAAGTTCAGACACTTCATTTAAGTACCCCCACCAAGTACAAAAGTCTTCACCACCCTAGATGCAAGAAATTCTCAAAGAATCTCAGTGAGACTTGAGTCAATATTCTTCAGTGAATGGATACTCAGGGTGACCAACACCACTGAAAGAGAAGGAGGAAGATTCACTTGTTAAATCAGTCATGTTGTCATAGAGCATTATTCTATGATGTGGTCAGGATGGGCTAAAACTCTAAATCTACAAACACATCCCTCCTTCTCCCCTGACAAGCACACACGCAGGTGTCTGCTCCATGTGCACACTGCACCTGCACGTCCAATCCCAACATTCACATGTAACATTCACTTCACAGTGACAGGTAGTTTGACTCAGGTTACAATTTATATGAGACCACAAGACCTGGCAGTAACTGTAGCAATCATTTCAGACACAGGTGAAACTTCTGCCCCTAGATGATGAAAAGGTGCACAGTGAACAAATTAGCTGCCTTTTTTCATACATCCATGGATAAGCAAATGAGCACTCCAAAAATCCAGAGTGCCTGGAACTTGTCATCTATTGGAGAGCTACCACAAGCTCCTGAATAATCATATAGCTCAAAGTGGGATTATTGCTTTCTTAATTTATAATGTATTAAAACACTTGTTACTCAGCAATTAGTATTACTGCTGTTTTCCTTTTTTTCCATGTTTTCATTTTTCTTTCTGAATTTGTCCTTTTCAATTCATTAAAAAGTGCATTCTGAGCTATTCCAAGTGCCAGGAGCTGTGCTGCTGAACTGAGCCCACAAAGATGAGTAAGTCTAGGCATTCACAGCCTAATGAAGAAGAACATAGAATTATACTTAAGCACCCCTAAGTACAGAAAAATAACCTGCCACCTTTTCTCTTTTAACATGGCTTTTCTCAGAAGCATGATACTGCTTTACAAACAATAGGGAGAGTTTTGAGATCCTTTATTAGAAACAAAATCTTCATTTTACCAATAATTTATATTCCTTTCTCTCTAAACTCCCTTCCAACTTCTCCCTGTTTGATCAATCATCTGTCTCTTCAGTATTGACATCTTCCTGCAGTAATTAGGCAGCTGGAATCCCATGTTAGTGACTAAGTCAAAGTACAGGAGGTAGGGACTCCGCAGTGGATGGATCACTGATGAACAAATACAACACAGGTGTGAGTCTTTACTCAAGAAAGCAGAAGACCCAGATGATCTTACCTGGGTGTGTCCTGCTAAGGACACAGCAGTCACTCACTGGAGGGTCAGTTAAGCTCATGATCTACTGGTAATTCAGCTTTGTGAGATAACAAGGATGAGGATGTGGGAGTTACAACAGGGGAAAAAGGCCAATTAAGAGACCAATTTGAAAGAAATGGATGATGTTTTGGAGAAAAATGCAAAATCCACCAGACACTTAGGGGACACGGTGGAAGCAGGCCCCCTGTGACTTCGTAGCACAGATGCACATTGGATTTCATGGGACCATTCTTCATAAAAAATATCAACAATACATTTTGTAATTTTGTTAGGCATAATATGAATGTCTTCTTCCCAGGTTGCTCAGTGGTTAAGGATCCACCTGCCAAGCAGGAGACCTGGGTTCAATCCCTAGGGCCACAAGATCCATTGGAGAAGGCAACAGCAATCCACTCCAGTATTATTGCCTGGGAAATCCCAAGAACAGAGGAGCCTGTTGGGCTATAGAGCATGGGAGGGTAGAGAGTCATACAGGACTTAGAGATTAAACAAAAACAACAAAACATGAATGTAATGCATGATGGATTCATTATTATATATTTATTAAAAATATAATTATTTTTCCCTGATGTAAAAAGAATTAAAGATGAAATAAGTTCACAAGTCCCTGAAAGAATACTGGGCTGCAGACACTGTGCCATCTGTTTCCTGATTCTCTCGGCCCTGAGAGGATGTACACCAGGCATAGGGATCAGGAGCATAAAGCAGTGAATTCACTATGATGTGAACTCGGGATTTTATTGATGTGCTGTTCTGGGTTCCAATCACATTTCTGTTGGTCAAAGATGAACCCCTAGAGGAAAACTCTGGTGTGAGGTCTGCAGGAAGCCCCTGGTCTACTCCTATGCTGGAAATCAGGACTGTCTTCCAAGAATTTAGCTTTAAAAAGTTTAGTTCCCCTACTGAACCATCTGCTACAGAAAGTAACATATGTGTGAAACATCTGCAAGTCACTTACGGTAGAAATTCATAGTATCGTCTATTTCTGTTGAGGCCATCAATTGCTTTCATATCTTCTGGACTCAGTTCAAAGTCAAACACCTGGAAGAAAGGAAAGAACCACATTAACTCCCCCAAGAACTGGCATCCCCCTGGGAACTGGAGGACTTTCCTACCGGATGGAGACAAGAAGAGGGGACAGGAAAGCCTTGTCTGTCCTCAGCTTCCAGGTGAACAAGCCTGGGAGCCTCTGCTGAGTTCTCACCTCTCCTTCCCACACCCTCTCCTTCTCTGTCCATCTCACAAATGTTACAGTGCATCAGTCCCTTATCCTTCTAGGTGGATCACTTGAAAAAACAAACAAATTAAAATCTTCTTTTACCAAGCATGTTTGTTGGACACTCCTGACTCAATACTGAACCTGAGCTAACATTAGACTGATTAACTCTCCCCAACATGCCCTAAGAGTAACAGCATTCAGCTGAAGCAGTGTCAGAAGAAGGCTCCTCCATGAAAGCCTATTCAAGAATCTGATATCAAACTTACTCATTACCTATAATTGAATCAAAAAAAACTTTATGTAAATGCATTTGTGGAGAAAATTATGAAAAGTGTTTAAGACATTAGAGAACACCTAAATAATTAAAAATTCATATCATAATTTTGAAACAGAAAGCTCAATTTTATCAAGAAATTCATTTTCTCCAAAGTGATGTAGTGTTTCAGTGCAACATGAACCAAAGACTTAAACACATATTATTTTGTGGAATTCAGTAAAGTGATACTAAGTTTGAAATAAGAAATACGTAGTCAAAAGCATTCAAGATAGCCTTTAAGAAGAAGAATATACCATGCTGAGAAGCAGCACTTATTTTATACTTTTGTAACAGAGTACAGAAAACTGTATAGTTAAATAGGCCAGAAATGTATTTATGAACATTTGATATATGACAGTGTTGGCAGTGAAAATCTGCGGAAAATGTGAACACTTAGATTTCCATTTAAATAAATAAATATATATATACAGGTAATCATTTTATATCATATTAGAAAATCAGTTCCAGGTGTATTTCAGAGCCGAATTTGAAAGCAAACACAAAAACAATTTTTCAGGGGACCATATAATTGACCCTTCACTTGGCCTGACCCATAACTTACATTGGGCAGTTAAATTTGCCAGAAGAAATGGTGAGTTAATTCTGAGCCTAGACATGAAGAGGATTTTTTTCTACTCCTTAGCTTGGGATCATAATTGGGAAATTAAAGACACTTGCTCCTTGGAAGAAAAGCTATGATAAACCTAGACAGCATATTAAAAATCAGAGACATCAGTTTTCTGACAAAGGTCCACCTAGTCAAAGCTATGGTTTTTCCAGTAGTCATGTATGGATGTGAGAGTTGGACTCTAAAGAAAGCAGAGTGCTGAATAATTGATGTTTTTGAACTGTGGTGTTGGAGAAGACTCTTGAGAGTCTCTTGGACTGCAAGGAGGTAAAACCAGTCAATCATAAAGGAAATCATTCCTGGAAGGAATGGAAGAATCCTTCCATTCTTTGGAAGGACTAATGCTGAAGCTAAACTCCAATACTTTGGCCACCTGATGCAAAGAGCTGACTCATTAGAAAAGACCCTGATGCTGGAAAAGATTGAAGTCAGGAGGAGGGGAGGACAGAGGATGAGATGGTTGGATGGCATCACCGACTTGATGGACATGAATTTGAGTAAACTCTGGGAGTTGGTGATGGACAGGGAAGCCTGGCATCCTGCAATCCATGGGGGTGCAAAGAGTCAGACCTGACTGAGTAACTGAACTGACTGACTTGCTTGGGATCATAGGGCTGTCCTGAGATAGTTGTCACAGTGTAGCCAAATATATATGAATATATATACACAGAGAAGCGTGCAAGCTCCTCTGACAAGAGTCACTTCCACCTGGTAAAGCACTGAACTGCAAATGAACAAAAATGCCAAGCCTACAGGACAACAGCTTAGCTGAGTGCTGGCTAACACTGTGGATTGTCAAACATTGTGGACTGTCAAATCACAGAATCAAGAGATGCAAAAATGATCTCTGCATTAAATCCTAAAACTGGGAACAGCTTCCTGTACAGCTATGCTAAGGGTACAATAATGGTCTCCTATACAGAAATCAAAACACAGACAGCTTAGCAATAATAGGCACAGTCTAGAACAGGAACTCTGCAACAGCAGAAACTCAAGGAGATTAAGTGTGTGAAGTGAAACCTTACAGGATTCATGGAAATACAAAATAAATCCAATATTACTAGAGCTAATCAGTGAATATCATAAAGTTGCAGGACATAAAATTAACACACAGAAATCCCTTGCATTACTATACACTAACAATGAGAAAACAGAAAGAGAAATTAAGGAAACAATTCCATTCACCATTGCAAAGAAAAGAATCAAATACTTAGAAATAAATCTACCTATAGAAGCAAAACCCTATATATAGAAAACTATAAAACACTGATGAAAGAAATCAAAGATGACACAAATAGATGGAGAAATACACCAAGTTCGTGTACTGGAAGAATCAATGTAGTGAAAATGAGTATACTACCCAAAGCAATCTATAGATTCAGTGCAATCCCTATCAAGCTACCAATGGTATTTTTCAGAGAACTAGAACAAATAATTTCACAATTTGTATGGAAACACAAAAAACCTCAAATAGCCAAACAATCTTGAGAAAGAATAATGGAACTGGAGGAATCAACCTGCCTGACTTCAGGCTATACTACAAAGCTACAGTCATTAAGACAGTATGGTACTGGCACAAAGACAGAAATCTAGATCAATGGGACAAAATAGAAAGCCCAGAGATAAATCCATGCACCTATGGACACCTTATCTTTGACAAAGGAGGCAAGAATATACAATGGAGAAAAGACAATCTCTTTAACAAGTGGTGCTGGAGAAACTCGTCAACCACTTGTAAAAGAATCAAACTAGAACACTTTCTAACACCATACAGAAAAGTAAACTCAAAGTGGATTAAAGATCTAAATGTAAGGCCAGAAACCATAAAAATCCTAGAGGAAAACATAGGCAAAACACTCTCTGACATAAATCACAGCAGGATCCTCTATGACCCACCTCCCAGAGTAATGGAAATAAAAGCAAAAATAAACAAATGGACCTAATTAAACATAAAAGTTTTTGAACAATGAAGGAAACTCTAAGCAAGGTGAAAAGACACCCTTCAGAATGGGAAAAGATCATAGCAAATGAAGCAACTGACAAATAATTAATCTCAAAGATATAAGCAGCTCATGCAGCTCAATTCCCAAAAAATAAACAACCAACTAAAAAAAAATGGGGCCAAAGAACTAAACAGACATTTCTCCAAAGGCATACAGATGGCTACCAAACACATGGAAAGATGCTCAACATCACTCATTACCCCCAAGCACATGGTAAGATGCTCAACATCACTCATTATCAGAGAAATGCAAATCAAAACCACCATGACGTACCATCTTACGCTGGTCAGAATGGCTGCTATCAAAATGTCTACAAACAACAAAACAGCTGGAGAGGGTGTGGAGAAAAGGGAACCCTCTCACACTGTTGGTGGGAATGCAAACTAGTATAGCCACTATGGAGAACAGAGTGGAGATTCCTTAGAATAACAGAAATACAACTGCCATATGACCCAGCAATCCCACTGCTGGGCATACACACTGAGGAAATCAGAATTGAGAGACATGTTTTCCCCAGTGTTCATTGCAGCACTGTTTACAAGAGGCAGAACACGGAGGCAACCTAGATGTCCATCGGCGGAAGAATGGACAAGAAAGTTGTGGTACATATACACAATGGAATATTACTCGGCTATTAAAAGGAATGCATTTGAATCATTTCTAATGAGGTGGGTGAAACTGGAGCCTATTATACAGAGTGAAGTAAGTCAGAAAGAAAAACACCAATACAGTATACTAACGCATATATATGGAATTTAGAAAGATGGTAACAATGACTCCATATGTGAGACAGCAAAAGAGAAACAGATGTAAAGAACAGTCTTTTGGGCTCTGTGGGAGAATGTGAGGGTGGGATGACTTGAGAGAATAGCATTGAAACATGTATAGTGTCATATGTGAAACAGATCGCCAGTCCAGGTTCAATGCATGAGACAGGGTGCTCAGGGCTGGTGCACTGGGGTTACCCTGAGGGATGGGATGGGGAGAGAGGTGGGAGGGGAGTTCAGGATGGGAAACGCATGTACACCCATGGCTGATTCATGTCAAGGTATGGCAAAAACCACTATAATATTATAAAGCAATTAACCTCCAATTAAAATAAATAATTTAATTTAAAAAAGGAGGTTAGAGATCACTGCCATAAATGTGTGCCCCCAAATTCACATCTTGATGGTGTTAGAAAAGGAGTTTTTAAGAGGTGATTGGGACATGATTGTGCAGCCCTCATGAATGATATTTTAAAAATATCATATAAGAGCCTTGGGACAGCTCTGTGGCCCTTCCACCAGGTACAAGGAGAAGCCTCTGACCTGGAAGAAGACCCTCCCCTGACCACACGGGCAACCTGACTTCAGACCTCCAGCTTTAGAACTGTGAGGAACAAATTTCACTTTTTTCTCAGTCACTCAGTCTGTAAAACACACAAAACAGTCTAAAAAAAAATCACTTAATGCAATTTCATCAATTGAAAACAAAGACAATAAAATATCACTTGTACAACATGACAGAATAAATTGGAGACATAGCACTGGAGTTAAAAATCTCTGTTTTCTGTCCAGCCATAACTCTCTCCAGCCATGCCAACTCTCCTGTTGTCACATCAGGTGGAGAAAACCACCAGGAATACACACAAGGCTTTCATGAATGGGGAAGAACAAGTAACTCATCTTGACTCAAGGAAAGTCTTAAGAGATGGACATAGAATGACCCTCGTGAAGGATATTCCCTAGGAGCCCTCTGCCCACAGCCCTGCTCATCATCACCTGCATGTTCTCTTTGACCCGCTTCTTGTTGAAACTCTTGGTCAGAACCACAACCCCACGTTGTATTTGGTAGCGAAGGGCAACTAGAGCTGGGGTTTGCTTGTGCTTTTGGGCAATGGCAGAGAGAACTGGGTCCTCCAAGAGAACGGGGTGGTTCAGGTTCACCCTGGAAGGAAATTCAGAAATTCTGAGGAGCTGAGACTCATTTGTCTCAGCTTCCCAAACAGACCAGAAAGATCAACTGTAGACAGGGCTTCTCAAAGTGTGGTCCATGGACCAATAGCGTCAGCACCACTTGGGATCTTGTAAGATTCCATGGCTTAGATGAAGGCAAATTCCATGGCTTAGATGAAGGCAAACTGAATCAGGACCTCAAATGTGTAACCTCCCATTCTGTGTTTACAGGGCTCTGCAGGTGATTCGGATGCATTATTGAGTTGAGACCAGGACTGCCAAACTCATGGATTATTCTTTAAATCTGAGAGGTTGTTTTTCTTCTATTATCAACAGCATGAATAGAGAAACAAAATTTAAAAAAAAAAAAAACAGGGATCTTTTTTAAATTTCACTTTTCTAAGGTACTAATTGAGACATCTCAAAATAAGACACATTATTTCATCATTATTCTACTATAGATGTTTACAAAAATGGTTCATCAAAATTTTTTCTATCATGATTGATCTATGAGTTACATATTATTATCCTAATTTTAGACATAAGATAAGAGGCTTGGAACATCTATTTTTAGAAATGTGTTCCTTGGTTAATAAATAAGTAAATCATGACATAATGTGTCTCTGGTCTCAACTGGGGGACTATATGTAGATTTTAATGCAGACATTTATTACTGATGAATCAACAAGCTCATATATGTGGAAAAACAGGTTGGGTGATGGGATTACAAAAGAGGAGAATTCATTCCATCCCTCCCCGCTCTCCCCGCTGCCTATGAGAGCTATCTGAGTACCATAAAATGTAAACTATTTCATCAAAAATTGAATTTCAGGGAAAATTCCAGTTGTCTTCAATAGGATTCAGTACCATTCTTTTACTCGTTGGGATCCCAGAGCACCAAAGGCAACAAGAACGATATCATGTGACTTGCAGAAGTCCAACAGTTTGCTCTGATTGAGATAAGGGTGACATTCCACCTGTAGAAGGCCCAAAGAGAACAGTGTCAGATTATATGCAAAGGTAATATTAACAGGACAGAGAAATATTAAAAGGTTAAAAAATGCTGAGGGAAAAACTATAACATTAACTGGAAACTTGAAATATTAACAGCAAGACTGAAATAGAGAAAAGTGTGTTTATATACTTAATTTTATGATGGAAATGGATGGGAGAACAAGTCCAAGATTGAGTAATCAAAATATGGGCTCTACATCTGAGTAAAAGTTTCAGAGTAAATATTTCATCTACTGTTAGTATTACCATGAACCTTTAACTTCGCCCTCTAACCTAGACAGTTTTCATCATCCCCAGCACATTCTTTTCTACTGTGCTCCCTGTTGAAGGCCCATAAAGGATGAGACCACCAAGACTAAGGATTTAGCCATCAAGTTCAATTCAGTCACTCAGTCGTGTCCGACTCTTTGCGACCCAATGAATTGCAGCAGGCCGGGCCTCCCTGTCCATCACCAACTCTGGAGTTTACTCAAACTCATGTCCATTGAGTCGGTGATGCCATCCAGCCATCACATCCTCTGTCATCCCCTTCTCTTGCCCCCAATCCCTCCCAGCATCAGGGTCCATTCCAATGAGTCAACTCTTTGCATGAGGTGGCCAAAGTATTGGAGTTTCAGCATCAGTCCTTCCAATGAACACCCAGGACTGATCTCCTTTAGGATGGACTGGTTGGATCTCCTTGCAGTCCAAGGGACTCTCAAGAGTCTTCTCCAACACCACAGTTCAAAAGCACCAATTCTTCGGTGCTCAGCTTTGTTCACAGTCCAACTCTCACATCCATACATGACCACTGAAAAAACCATACCCTTGACTAGACGGACCTTTGTTGGCAAAGTAATGTCTCTGCTTTTTAATATGCTATCTAGGTTGGTCATAACTTTCCTTCCAAGGAGTAAGTGTCTTGTAATTTCATGGCTGCAATCACCATCTGCAGTGATTTTGGAGCCCAAAAAAGTGAAGTCTGATACTGTTTCCACTGTGTCCCCATCTGTTTCCCATGAAGTGATGGGACCAAATGCCACGATCTTAGTTTTCTGAATGTTGAGCTTTAAGCCAACACTTTCACTCTCCTCTTTCACTTTCATCAAGAGGCTTTTTAGTTGATCTTCACTTTCTGCCATAAGGGTGGTGTCATCTGCATATCTGAGGTTATTGATATTTCTCCTGGCAATCTTGATACCAACTTGTGCTTCTTCCAGCCCAGTGTTTCTCATGATGTACCCTGCATATAAGTTAAATAAGCAGGGTGATAATATACAGCCTTGTCGTACTCCTTTTCCTATTTGGAACCAGTCTGTTGTTCCATGTCCAGTTCTAACTGTTGTTTCCTGACCTGAATACAGGTTTCTCAAGAGGTGGGTCAGGTGGTCTGGTTTCCCTTCTCTTTTAGAATTTTCCACAGTTTATTGTGATCAAAACTCCACACAAATTCTTAAGCCAGTCTTACATGATTTGTCTTTTTTATTTACTTCCCATTCCATCTTTTCATGGTTTTCCTTCCTATACATGTTTTGCTACAAGGCACTTTCCAGTCCAATTTCTGTTCATGCTTTCATCTCAGAAAAAATGCCCCTGGGTTCTACCCATAATTTACCTGGAAGCTTTCCCCACCTTTTCCACCCAAATTTATCAGACAAGGGATACCATTCTGGGTTCTAGTCACACCATCCAGACAGAGGGTCTGTGCTCTAGAATCTTCTGTCCACAAAGGTTGGATGAACAGGAGGGGAGGACAGACAGACATCAGGCTCCAGGGCAAGAAGGAGGTTCTGAGAGCAGGAGGGAGAGGAGCCGAGCAGCTCACCTGGTTGCAGACGGGCTTGTACTTGAGCCCCGGCTTGTTCAGGATCTTCTCCAGCTGCTTGTGGTTGAAGTTGGACACCCCGATGGATTTGGCCAGCCCTGCATCCTTGCATTTCTCCAGGGCCTGGGAGGGAGGGGTGGTGAAAAATTACATGGAATGATAGAGCAAGAATAAATGCTGAAAAACATCGGTAATCACCATCATCCATCAAGAATTAGCATTGATTATCAAGAAGAAAACAGTGGAAAAAGTCATGACACAAGAAGAATTACTGTCTCCTTAGAAAAAACCCTAGAGAAGACATATCACATGGAAGGAAAGAGATACCTGTCTGCACTGTCCCATATTCTACTCCTTCGTTCCTCTCTGTGAACATTTCGGCAATGGTTTCCTCCCCACAACCTCAACATCACCACCCTTAGATTCATGAACTGCTGAGTCTGATGGTCCACAGCCCATTCTTACAGGTGGAGGAAATGAAAGAGGTTGCCCCTCTCCTGGCTCCTCCCTGGTTCTCTCCTCCCTGGACTCACCTCCCAAGTAAGACAGAGATCCACTGAGTCAAATATCAGTTTTCCATTTTCATCTTTTGGAAATAATTCCTCCCCTGGCTGGAACAAAAGCAGACATTTTAGAGATGTCACAAAACAATTTCCCAATATTTATCCAGGCTGACAGGCATCAGGAATTAAACATCCATGAGTTAGGTTTACAACTTTCTAGATACTAATATCTGCAAAGTGATTTGTCTATGGAGTTGTAAGCAGTGTCTTTAGGAGAGAGGCTTATTCTTATCTCTTATACTTAATATATGTTGTAATAAATATAATTTTTCTAGGTCCTAAAAGTGACTCACAGTGATTTCTGTGATATTTGTCTGTTACTTGTACTTCTCTATTTTGAAATGTCTCTCTTGAGCTAGAACTGGTAGTAAGTTACATGGGCTTCATTTCCAGCATAAATATTGCAATCACTTTCTTTTCCCCCTGAGGATCAGATGCCCTAGGGCAGGCATATGAACCAGCAAGGCTCAAGTTAGTTGGATATGGAATGTGGAAAATCCAGACAAGCTCTCAAATTCGTGACCATGAGCCTTGAACTGCCCTGAAGCCATATTTGCCACCAATGGAAAATGTTCAGTAAACATAAAGCATACCATGAGTAACGCCATGATAAGGGATAGAAATTCGGAGACGTTTCCAAAAAGTTCTAAAACTCCTAAAATCTATCTGTGACTGGGACTTGCCATCTACATAGTCCACTAAGCGATTTTGCATCAGATGACTTGAGTTGATTTCTATAACTTGAAATCAAGAATTGTAAGTAAACTGTTCTTATTGGCTAAGTGCAATCTACAAACATCATCCTGAAGACAGGCAAGAGTGTAGGCAAGGTCTTCTAAGTCCCTATAAAGGTATGAGGTTTAGATGCACCCAGAGGGAGCACCACCAAATCTGCTCAACTTAAAAGTATGAAAGACAAGATAAACTCATCATGTTCAATGTAAGGCAGTGTCATGCTCACCATGGCTGCACCAAACTCTTGGTTCATGAATACCCAGAGACTCACAGTCATAACGAGGACTGTGTGCAGAACTGGCTTATTTCCCAAGCTTTTCAGGCAGAATAACTCAGATTATTTAACACCTTTCCCTGGGAGTCTTGTAAGGGATTCAAAGAAACTCAGTAAAAAAATGATCACAAATAATTATTTGGGAGATTCTACTCTAGTGTAACCATCCCTACAACCTACTAAGAAAAATCTTCATTCAACCATCCAAGCAAGTTGATGCACATTCTAACACAAGATACAAAATTATGTGATCACACAAAGTTCTAACCTTCAGAGCCACTGGAATATGAATAATATAGAGATCAACATAGTCCAGTTGAAGAGTTTTCAGTGATTTTTCCAAGGCTGGTTGGACCAACTCTGGTCGAAGGGAAGTTAACCAAAGCTGCAAGAGGTTAAAGAATGGAAGTTGTATCAATAACACTTTAGGTAACTTTTTTTCTGTACCACTTGGCTTGTGGGATATTACTTCCTTGACCAAGGATAGATCTTGGCTCATGGCATTAAATCACCAAGTCTTAACCACTGAACCACCAGGGAACTCTAATACTTCAGGAATGTATGTAAGAATAGTTCACTAAACAATCTTTCACCAAACAATGATCCTATTAATTAACTGTCACCTGGGCAAATCACTTGCACACATGTGCACACACTCAACACACAGCACCTTTGAGGTGTAGAATATGTCTTCTCTCTTCACAGTGCCATCTGCAATCTTGCTTCGAATGGCCTGGCCAACTTGCTCTTCATTTTGGTACACATGAGCACAGTCGATATGGCGGAACCCAATCTCTACAGCGAATTTGGTGATTTCCAGAGCTTCCCTCTTAGCAGCCTACATAAGCAACAAGGTAAAAGTTGAATATCTACATGACCAAGAGATTGCTAAGGAGCAAGATTTATCTTCCTAAGAATCAACATTTCTTTGTGCTTTTGGTTCATTCTGTAAGTGTTGTGATGAACTCATGGCAGTTTCTCTGAATGTTCCTGGCCAGTGATTAAATGGGCACCAAGGAACCCTTCAATTCCAGATGGCCAGTGGCTGATCACAGGCCTCAGAGGACCCCAAGACAACCTCCAGGTTCAGTGATCTGCTGGAAAACCCAAAGGACTCGCATAAAGTTATAGTCATGGATAAGATTTATACTGTGAGCTGTTTGAAGCAAAATCAATGAAGGCGTAAAATGCCTGGCAAAAGCATCAAGAACCATGTGAAAACTTCCAAGACTTTTGTCTCCCAGTGAAGCCACACAGAATACACCAAATAAAAAGCATATATGTTGAATAAAGTGATGTTTTCATATAAGTATACATTGCTAATGATTACCACAATCAACCTAGGCAACAGATCCATCACCTCACACACTTAAATTTAAGGTATGTTTGTAAGAAAATTTAAGGTCTAGACTCTATAAAATCTCAAGTTATAGCCCATTGTCTTTAACTATAGTCACCGTGCTACACATCAGGTGTTCAGACTTATTCATCTTAGGACTGATAGTCTGTACCCTTGACCAACATCTTTTCATTTTTCCTAGACTTGTCCCCAGTTTCTGGTCACCATACCCTACTCTTTCTTCTATGAGTTCCACTTTTTTAGATTCCACCTATAAGGAGATCATACAGTCATTGTCTTTCTGTTTATGGCTTATTACACTTAGCTTAATGTTCTCCCAGTTCATCTGTGTGGTTGGAAATGACAGGATTAATTTTGTTTTTAATATTGAATAATATTCCATTTCTTTTTATGTGATTCAGACTCGTTCCTGTTTCAAGGAGGTAGATAGTTGGTGTAGCTTCTCTCTGTTAGGGTTAGTCCTGGATTTTCTTAAATGCTTGGGTATTTGTGTGTATACCAAGGAATGAACCCAATGAGCTTCAGTAACAGTCTTGACTCTTCCCTCCCCTCACCCCAATTTGTACTACAAAGTACTGGCTTCTGTTTCCAAAATATGTCTAATTATTTCCATCAGTTTTATAGATGAAAACTATGAGGCTCAAAGTTTAAGGACCAGTCCATTGTCACAACTACATACTATAAACACAAGATGGATAGCAAATTTTCTGGTTACAGCATAGAGACTTGTCCACTAGCTCCTCTTTTATATCCCAGCGCTGGAAACAATATTTAAATAAAACCACATTATGAAACACAAAGATACATTACAAAACCTGGCCTGTAAGATTGCATCTTATCACCTCAAATGATACTATAGTTCCCATCAGAAGAAGTTTCCAAGCAGAAACAGAAGCACAGGGCAAAACACAGATGGAGTGTTTCTGCCCTGGCACCTATTAGGTACCCCACAGTAGAAAAACAGTTTTCTCCCATTATTTTTCAAACACCTCATCTTCAGGACCTTCCACCTAAAAACTTCTCTGGGTCATATCTTTTTGGAAGGAAGAAAGAGTTCTTGAACTAATAAAATCTACAGAGAAACCCCACCATTGCAATCACCCTTAAAGCAAAGCAGCTGACAGTGTTCTCCAGCCGAGCCTCACCTCTTCTGCCAAGCTGGAAAAGAGACGGAAACTGGAGGGGAACCCAGAGTAATCTGCAGGTGAGCAAAGCCTCAGACCCTGATGCAGAGTGGAGACTGGATGCTCTCTCCCCTTTCACAGGGTGTGGTTCTAGCCTGGTTAGTGGAACCACATGATCCTCCCAGAGTCACACAGGAGCTCAGTGCTTGACAACCCAAGTCTCTTCTGCTGTCACATCCACTACTATTTATATCTCAGCCCACAACCAGTACTGTTACCTCTGGAGGTGCATAGGTTCCAAATCCAAGGACAGGAATGAAGTGGCCATCATTAAGCTTCACCTTCTGGCTTTTGGGATCCATTGTCTGTTGTTCCTCTGAGAAAGCAGATTGATTTTTTCTTCTGCCTTCAGAGGTTATAAATAACAAAAAGATAACACTCCAGCTGCACTGTCCAATGTTTACTGATGCATTGTAGGAGAAGTGTAATTAAACTAATGCCCAAGGAGTCAGAGAGTTACCTTGTTTGATTTTTTTTATCAATATAATCTAAAGTATTATATAAAGTGAGATTGACTGAGCAATTAATGACCATTAGTTAAACTAGAAATTTCCACACACCAATCTTTTTTATTTTCTATTATAGGCCCAATCTCAATCAAACATAAACTGAAACAACTATCTTACAGTACAAACAGCACACATACACAAGTCACAAAATGTAAAAGTGATAACAGCATTTTTGAAAATATTATCCCTTAATAAAGAATCAAAACTTCAAATGAAAGTAAATTTTCCTTTTTATATTTCCCACCAGCAAAATTATTTTGCTTTACAGACCTGACAGTGGTGAAATCTTGAACAGGATACCTAAACCAGACATTTTGGCAAAGCGTTTATTGAAAGTTAATTATTAACAGCTTTAGGATACCATGTGCAGTGTGCAAAGAGACTCTGAGTGTTTCTGTGTTGTACTTAGTTATATAACTTTTAGAGTACACTTACTTTCCGGGTGGCCCTAGTGATAAAGAACCTGCCTGCCAATGCAGGAGATGTAAAGTTTTGATCACTGGGTTCGATCCCTGGGTTGGGAAGATCCTCTGAAGGAGGGCATGGCAACCCACTCCAGTATTCTTGCCTGGAGAATCCCATGAACAGAGGAGCCTGGCGGGCTACAGTCCATGGGGTTGCAAAGAGTCAGATGGGACTAAAACAACTTAGCACACACCCAGAGTACTCTCATGATGTAACTGATACATACTTTACATAATTTACTAACTTGTTCAACATTATTCACAAAAGAAAACCCTATAAACTACATGTGTGTTAGTCTCTCAGTCATGCCTGACTGTTTGCGACCCCATGGGGTGTGTAGCCCACCAGGCTCCTCCATCCATGGGATTTTCCAGGTAAGAATTCTGGAGTGGCTTGCCATTTCCTTCACCAGAGGATCTTCCTGACCCAGGCATTGAACCTGAGTCTCCTGCATAAACTACATAAATTATAACAAACTTGGAAAGAGTAAGGGAAATCGTGATGCACTGATATATGGGGGTGTGGTGAAGTTAAATAAAATTTAACAAATACAGTGATGTCAGCAAAATGGTGAACTAGGAGGACTGAACTCTCCCATGGAAAGGCAAGAAAAGAAAGAGAAAGCAGCTGAAAAACTTCCTAAGATCTCTGGAAAACAGTCAAAGATCTACACCAACAAAGTGAACACACAATTAGGAAAAATCCAGAACAGAATGGTAGGAAATTTCATCGTGTATTACTTACCTATACCCTCCGCCTGCCTGGGACAGTGCAGTCTTGATCAGTCCCCAGTTGTCTCCCTCAATCCAGAGTGATCAAAGAAAACCAATTGTGCAATGTTCCAAGCAGCTTGGGGGCTGCCTGGGGACTGGTGTCTGTTCTACTTAACTCTAAGCTTAACCTGAAGGGCAGCTGGAATGGCTATTGCAGCTGCAGGGGATTGATATATATATATATATATATCACATGGAGCCAAGGACAAAGGAATAAGGGTGGAGACATAGACTAGACCATGTATTGATAAAACCCTGAGTAGAACTGGGGTGTGGATTTGGGAGCCATAGGGCATTCAAAAACAATCATAAATTCACCAGACTCAGAATGCCACCCACGGGCCAGGCAAGATGCTGACTCAGAAATGAAGTGAGTCACCCTTAGCTTTCCTGTTGGGGTGAAACAAGAACAAAGAGAATGACAGGCAAATTAGTGAAAGCCAGTCAGGACAAGGAACAAGATCTACCAAGAGTGAGTATTTGCCTGCTGTTTCAGGTAGCCAATTATGAACACACACATATATACACACACACAGGAACACACACACATCAGGATGGAGCAGGGAGGCCAGACGGCCCCGAGAAGCAGGGTCTGGTGCTCTGACGGTGTGCCAGGGCTGCACCACATGCACGCCTGCCAGCACCAGGGGCTGCTCCAGCACGCCTCCCTCCAGCTCTGCCACCCTCTGGAGCAAAGGTGCCAGAGTGAGGGAGGGGAGTGCACACTTACAAGGGGTGGAACCAGTTTGGACCCAACCCTCAGAGTTCTCCATCAGCATCCTGGGACCTGCCTGGCCCAGTAGGGTGGGGACAGCCACTGCACACAGGAGAAGCCTTTGCTCACACTGGGCTCTGGCTCTAGTCTGCCCCTCCCCCTCCCACCGAGGTGACAGTTGCCAGCATGCCCTGGGAAAGGCTGACCTCTGACCAGCTCAACTTCAGTTCTGCTCCAAAGCCTCTGGGCACACAGACTGCACAGAGACGTGTACACACAAGGACAGCCCTGCAAACCAGGATGGGTAACTATTTCACCTAATTTCACAGACACAGAGGATGTTAAGCAAAATGAGAGGACAGAGAAATCTGTTTCAAATGAAACAATGAAAAAAAAAAAAAAAACCTGAAAAAAATCTGCTAATAAGATTAATAATTTACCAGAATTCAGAACAGTAATAAGAATGTTATTCTAACTAGGAAATAGAACATACTAACATTCACATGATGGGTGTTCCAGAAGGAGAAGAGAGAGGGAAAAGGGCAGAAAATGTATCTGATGAAAATATGGCTAAAATTTTCTGAACCCGGGACTTCCGTGGTGGTACAGTGGTAAGGATTCTGTGCTTCCATAGCAGGGGGCACAAGTTCTGAAACTGGTCAGGGAACTACTTAGCAAAGGTGATTAAAACCATGAGATGGGGGTGTTCCTGGATTACCTGGGTCATCCTGGTGTAATCACAAAGTCCTTATACGTGGGACCTGGAAGTGTTGTAGTCAAAGAGGAGGTGGGAAGATAGGAGCATTAGATAAGAGATTCGAAGACACTATGTGCTGTCTCTGAGATGTTGGGAGAGTCTACAAGATCAAGAACAGAGTGTTCTGTTGTCAGTCCCTCAGTGGTGTCCAACTCTACCACAGCATGGACTGCAGCACGCCAGACACTTCACCCTTCACTGTCTCCCAGAGTTTGCTCAACCTCATGTCCATCAAGTTGGTGATGCCATCTAATCATCTCATCCTCTGTCACCGTCTTCTCCTCCTTTTCTTAATCATTTCCAGCATCAGGGTCTATTCCAATGAGTTGCCTCTTCTGGTCAGATGACCAAAGTATTGGAGCTTCAGCTTCAGCATTAGTCCTTCCAATGAATATTCAGAGTCTATTTCCTTTAGGATTGACTAGTTTGATTCCCTTGTTGTCCAAGGAACTCTCAAGAGCCTTCTCTGGCACCACAGTTTGAAAACATCAATTCTTCAGCACTCAGCCTTCTTTATGGTTCAACTCTCACATCTGTACATGCCTACTGGAAAAACCAGAGCTTTGACTATATAGAACTTTGTCAGAAAAATGATATCTCTCCTTTTTAATATGCTGCCTAGATTTGTCATAATTTTTCTTCCAAGGGGCTTTTAATTTTATGGCTAAGGTCAGCGTCCACAGTGATTTTGGAGCCCAAGAAGATAAAATCTGTCACTGCTTCCATTGTTTCCCCATCTATTTGCCATGAAGTGATGGGACCAAATGCCATGATCTTAGTTTTTTGAATGTTGAGCTTCAAGTTGGCTTTTTCACTCTCCTTTTTCACCCTCATCAAAAGGCTCTTTAGTTCCTCTTCCCTTTCTGCCATAAGGGTGACATCATCTGCATACATGAGGTTATTAATATTTCTCCCCGAATCTTGTTTCCAGCTTGTGATTCATCCAGCTTGGCATTTTGTGTGATATACTCTGCATGTAATATACATAAGCATGGTGACAATATACAGCCTTGATGTGTCTCTTTCCCAATTTTGAGCCACTCTGTCATTCCATATCCAATTCTAACTGTTGCTTCTTGGCCTGCATACAGGTTTCTCATGAGGGAGGTAAGGTGGTCTGGTATTGCCAACTCTTTAAGATGTATCCACAATTTTTTGTGATCCAAAATGTCAAAGGTGTGAGCCTAGTCAATAAAGCAGAAGTAGATGTTTTTCAGAAATTCTTTTGTGTTTTCTGTAATCCAATGGATGTTGGCAATTTGATCTCTGGTTCCTCTGCCTTTTCCAAACCCATCTTGTATATCTGCTATTGAAGCTTAACTCGAAGGATTTTGAGCTTTACCTTGCTAGCATGTGAGACGAGCACAATTATGTGGTAGTTTGAACATTATTTGACACTGCCCTTCTTTGGGATTGGAAAGAAAACTGACCTTTTCCGCTGCTGAGTTTTCAAAACTAGCTGCCATATTGAATGAAACACTATAACAACATCATCTTTTAGCATGTGAAATAACTTAGCTGGAAATCCTTCACCTCCAATAGCTTTGATCATAGTAATGCTTCCTAAGGCCCACTTGACTTCACACTCCAGGGTGTCTGGCTCTAGGTGAGTGAACATACTGACCTGGTTATCCAGGTCATTAACATCTTTTTTGTATAGTTCTTCTGTGTATTCTTGCCATTTTTTCTTAATCTCCTCTGCTTATGTTAGGTCCTTACAGTTTCTGTCCTTTCTGTGGTCATCTTCACATGAAATGTCCCCTTGGTATTTCTAATTTTCTTGAAGAGATCTCTAGTCTTTCTCATTCTGTAGTTTTAATCTGTCTCTTTCCATTGTTCACTTATGAAGGGGTTCTTATCTCTCTTTGCTATTCTTCAGAACTCTGCATTCAGTTACATATATATTTCCCTTTCTCTTTTGCCTTTCACTCTTCTTCTTTTCTCAGATATTTGTAAGGCCTCCTCAGACAACCATTTTGTCTTCTTGCCTTTCTTTTTCTTGGGGATGGTTTCAGTCACTGCCTACTGTACAATATTATGAACGTCCATCCACAGTTCTTCAGGCACTGAGTCAGATCTAATCTCTTGAATCTATTTGTCACTTTCATTGTATAATCATAAGGGATTTGATTTAGGTCATGCCTGAATAGCCTAGTAATTTTCCCTACTACAGGGAAGAACCACAGTCCCACTCATTAGCAGAAAATTGGATAAAAGATCTACTGAACATGGCCCTGCCCGCGAGAGCAAGACTCAGTTTCCCCCACAGCCAGTCCCTCCCATCAGGTAACTTGCACAAGCCTCTTATCCTCATCCATCACAAGGCAGACAGAATGAGCAAGAATTTCAATCCAATGGCCTCCAAAATGAAAATCACAATCACAGAAAAGTAACCAAAATGATCACATGGATCACATCCTTGTGTAGCTCATGAAACTATGAGTCATGCCATACATGGCCCCCAAGATGGATGAGTCATGGTGGAGAGTTCCAACAACAATTGGCTCACTAGAGAAGGGAATAGCAAACCACTTAGAATTCTTGCTTTGAGAACCCCATGAACAGTATGAAAAAGCAAAAAAGATACGACCATAAGAGATGACTCCAACAGGACAGTAGGTGTCCAATATGCTACTAGGGAAGAGTGGAGAAATACAACCTGAAAGAATGATGAGGCTGAGCCAAAGCAGAAATGACACCTAGTTCTGGATGTGTCGTGGTGAAAGTAAATCTGATGCTTTAAAGAACAGTATTGCATAGGAACCTGAACATTAGGCCCATGAATCTAGGTAAATTGGATTTGGTCAAACAGAAGATAGCAAGAGTGAATGCGGATTTTTTAGGAATCAGTGAACTAAAATAGATGGGAATGGGTGAATTTAATTCAGATGACGATTATATCAACTACTGTGGGGAAGTATCCCATAGAAGAAATGAAGTAACCCTCATAGTCAACAAAAGAGACCAAAATGCAGTACTTAGGTGCAATCTCAAAGTGACAGAAGGTACTTGGTCCATTTCCAAGGTAAATCATTCAATATCACAATAATCTAAGACTATGCCCCAAGCACAAATGCAGGAGAAGCTGAATTTGAATGTTCTATGAGGACCTCCAAGACCTTCTAGATCTAACACCAAAAAAAGATATCCTTTTCATCATAGGGGACCGGAATGCACAAGTAGGAAGTCAAGAGATACCTGGAGTAACAGGCAAGTTTGGCCTTGGGATACAAATGAAGCAGGGCAAAGGATAACAGAGTGTTACCAAGAGAACACTCTGGTCTTAGCAAACACACTCTTTCAACAACCCAAGACCTGTTCTCTAAGAGTTGGATAAAGCAACAAAATGGAGTTCCCCTACAAACTCCAGAAAAGACCACAAGCCTGCTGGGACTTTTATTTTAGACCTCAGAACTGTGTTTTGAATTTCTGACCTCCAGATATGCAAATGAATACCTTGGTGTTGCTTCAAAGTACAAAGTTTTTGGTCATTTGTTATAGCAGCAGCATTAACTAAGACATTTATGGTTCATGTCAGCCCCACCTCCATCTGCTGCATCATGAGTTTTATTCTCTGCTGGAATGTTCCTCTGACCTCAGAGGCAGGTGGTCATCTCCCCAAACACGGGAACTTCATCCTTGATTTCACTTTCTTCCTTAGTGGCTGACCGATTCTGTGGTCCTCATTACAGCAAAGTCTTTGAAAACTGTGTATACTCTGTTCTACATTGGTCTCTTCACATCATTTCTTGAACCAACTTTACTCAGGGTTTGCCTTCACTACTCTTTCAAAGCTGCACTTGATCCTGCCAAGGTTAACTGCCGAATCCAGTGATCCATTTTCAATCTTCTCTTACTTGACCCATTGAAAGCACTGGACTCTTTTCTCCTGCAAACACTTACTTCACATGCCTTCTAAGAACAGTCCCTCCTACCTCACTCGCTGATCCTTTTCAGCCTCTTTTGCTGGTTCCTTCAGTTTTGGGGGGGTTTTTTTTGTTTTGTTTTTTTGTTTTTGGGTTTGTTTTTTTTTTTTTTTTTGGTGGTGGTTGTTGTTGTTTTTAAGCATTTTCTTAATGCTTATTTCTCATGAAGCTTGACTTCCCTGTCCACACCACTCACTGCATAATGTAGTATCTCTGACTGGTTAGTTTCATGGCTTTAAGAGGCTATATTTGACAAATTTCAGATATGAATATTTTGTCTAAACCTTTTCTCTAATTTACTTGCATGTCCAACTCTATACACACATCTTTACTTGGATATGTAAAGGCATTTGAAAGATATGTATCTATAACTGAACTCATGATCTTCCCACAAAATGAGATTCCCTGAATTTTCTCCATCTGAGAAAATGGTATCTGCATTTCCTGTCACTTAAACACAAACACCTGGAGTCAACTTTGATTCCCCTTTACCTTTCACCATATGTCCAACATTTTAGCAGTCTAATTAATGCTGCCCCTAAAATAAGCTCCTATTCCAATACCTCTGGCCATCTTTACTGATCCTTCTGTGGTTCCAGCCAACATCACCTCTCATCTAAATTCCTGTAGAGTCCTAATAAAGGGCTCTTTTTCCTCTTTTTCTTCTAAACATAACAACCAGAGTGATTTTTTTGAAAACAAGTCAGCTCATGTAACTACTGTGCCCAAAACCAAAATATCATTCTCCACTTCTCTCAGAGTAAAGACCTCTCAAAAACCTACATGACACAGACCCCATTGCCCCACTGGCTCTTCAGCTTGTTGTCAACTCCTGTCTTCTTCCCTTACTAAACTCCACCCACATCAGCCAATTCCTTGCCCTCAAATGTTACATGAACACTCTTCCTTCCTGGACTTAAAGTTTTCTGTTCCAGAGAAATGCAAGGAGCCACTGTCTCTATGTTTCAAGGCTGTTTCTTGTACAAATGAAAAGTTGTGTGGGATGAAGGGTAGTTGGTGTCTCTGCCTAACAGATGGACAGAAATGTGAGAGATTGTGCAGGATTTTCTCAACAGGCACTTACCCATTTCTAACATCTCCTGATGACATTCACTGTACCATCCTCCACTAGACTATAAACTCAAGGATTTCTCATTTAGTTAATATTTATTGATAAAACAATGTCTTACTAAAGAATGTTCAATAAAGTTTTGCTGAATGAATGAGTGAATGACAACCAGTGAATGAATGGCAAAATATATAAGTATTTATCAAAATGTTAATCATGGCCAGACAATTAAGAAATTAAAGAAATTAATCAGATGTGCTGCTTTACAGAGAGCAAAATATAATACTGGATTTTTTAAATCATATTTTAGCTTACCAAGATGATTATGCTAAGTTGAAAAGTATACAACCTGTAGATTGAAGATTATTTGTCTTTGTAAATAATCATGCACACAAATTTGTATAGGATTCTATAAGGAAAATGTACCAAAGTATTATATAATGGTGAATCACAGCTTATCTTTATTTTCTATCATGTCTCTCTTACTTTCCAAATTTCCTGTATTTTTTTTAATTATCAGAAAAAAAGAACATTCTTACTTTGAAGTTTTAATTGTTTCATAAACTTTATTTTTTCACAAGGAAAGGCATTTTCAAAAGTTCAGACACTTCATTCAAGCACCTTCACCACTTACAAAAATCCTCTTCACAGCCCCAGAAGCAAGAAATTCTTGAAGAACCACAGTGAGACCCGAGAGTCAATATTCTTCAAGAAATGGATATTCAGGGTGACTGATACCACTGAAAGAGAAGGAGGATTCATTTATTAATTTTGTCATGTTGTCATAGACAGCATTACTCTGTGAGTGCAGTCAGGATGGGCTAAAATTCAAAATGTACAAACACATCCCTCCTTCTCCCCCAACAAACACACATCAAGTGTCTGCTCCATGTGCACATGTCACCTGCACATCCAGTCCCAACATTCACGTGTAATTGTCACTCCATGGTGACAGGTAGTTTGACTCAGGTTACAGTTTTAAGAGTGCCCAAGACCTGGGGCTAACTCTGGAGATCATTTCAGCCCCTTCATGGAACTTCTGTCCCTAGATGATGAGAAGGATCATAGCTAGCGAACAAATTAGCTGCTCTTTTTTTGCACATCCATGGATAAGCAGATACTGAGTACCCCCAAAAATACAGACTGTCTCCATTAAGGAAATTCTAATCTATTGAAGAGATACCACAGTCACCTGAATAATCCTACAAGACAAATTGGCATTGATATGTCCTTAATTTATGATGTGTTAAAACATTGGTTACTCAGTAATAGGTATAACTATGGTTTTCTTTTTCTCCATGTTTCTACTTTTCTTTCTAAACTTGTCCTTTTCAATTCAATTCATTAAAGAGTGCATTCTGAGCAATTCCATGTGCCAGGAGCTGTGCTGTTGACCTGAGCCCACAAAGAAGAATAAGTCTAGGCATTCACAGCCTAATGAAGGAGAAGATAGAATTATACTTGAAAGTCTTTAAGGACAGAAAAGTAAGTTTCCACCTTTTTTTTATTTATAATGTATTTTATCAGAATTGTGATATAGATTTATAAACAATAGGGAGAGTTTTAAGATCTTTCCCTTCAAACAAAATCTTCGCTGTACCAATAATTTGCATTCCCTCCTCTCTAAACTCTCTTCCAAATTTCTCTTCTATCTCTTCAATCCTGACATTCTCCTGCAGTAATGAGGCAGCTGGAATTCTGTGTTAGTGACTAAGTCAAAGTCAAGCAGATGGGGGCTCCCCAGGGGATGGACTTCTGCTGGACAAAGGCTAAACTGCAGTGTCTTGACTCAAGAAACGAGAGAGACCCAAATGATCTTACCTGAGTGTGTCCTGTTAAGGACACAGCAGTCTCTCACTGGAGGGTCAGTATAGCTCATGATCTACTGGTAATTCAGCTTTGTGAGATAACAAGGATGAGGACATGGGAATTGTAATAGGGAAAAAAGATCAATGAAGAGATTAATTGGAAAGAAATTGATTGTGTCTTGGAGAAGAAATGCCCCTAAGGGAGAAAATTCACCAGACCCTTAGGAGACGGGGTGGAAGCAGACCCATGTGATTTCTCAAAACTGTTGCAGGTTGGCCTTCATGGGACCTTCCTCCATAAAAAAGTATCAACAAGATGTTTTATCATTGTGTTAGGAATAACGTGAATGGGGGCTTCCCAGGTGGTCTGTGTAAAGGATCCACCTGCCAAGTAGGAGACATGGGTTCAGTGATTGGCAAGATAACTTGGAGAAGAAAATGGCAACTCACTCCAGTATTCCTGCCTGGGAAATCCCATGGACCCTGGAGCCTAGCAGGCTACAGTCTGTAGGTCCCAAGAGTTGGACACAACTAAGCAACTAAACAAGAACAACAAAACATGAATGTAATCCAGAAAGGATTCATTATTTTACAGTTTTTATTAATATAACCATTTTATCCTGATGTAAGAAGAATTAAACATGTTTGCAGGTCCCTGTAAGAATAGTGGGCTGCTGGCACTGTGCCCTGTGTTTACTGGGTCCCTCGGCCCTGAGAGGAGGTGCACCAGGCACAGGGATTAGGGCACAAAGTAGTGAAATCACCACGATGTCAACCCTGAGGATTTTACTGAAGGGCTGTCCGAGGTCCCAATCATTTCTGTTGGTCAGAGACAGAGACCAGGAGAAAACCTCTGGTTTGAGGTCTGCAGAAGACTCTGGTTGGCTCCTATGCTGGAATCAGGACTGTCTTCCTAGACTCAAGCTTTTAAAAAGCTTAGTTTCCCTACTGATCTGCCTGCTACAGGGAAAAAAAAAACCATGTGTGTGAAACATCTGCAAATCACTTACAGTAGAAATTCGTAATATCTTATATTTCTATTGATGCCATCAATTGCTTTCATGTCTTCTGGAGTCAGTTCAAAGTCAAACACCTGGAAGGAAAGAAGAATCATATTCACCTCTCTGCCAAGAAGACAGCCTCCCCCTGGGGACTGGAGGACTTTCCAGCTGGATGGGGACAAGAAGAGGGGACAGGGAAGACGTGTCTGTCCTCTGCTTCCAGGTGAACAAGCCTGGGACTCTCTGCTGAGTTCTCACCTCTCCTTCCCACACCTCCTTTTCTATCTGCCTCACAAACATTACAGTGCATCAGTCCCTTATCTTTCTAAGTGAATCACTTCAGACTGAAAAGAAATGTACTCTTTTGTCTTTGGACTTTCTTGCCCCAATACTTGCACCTGAACAAACATTAGACTGCTTCACGCTCCCCAACACACCCTAAGTGTGACAGCATTGCACTGAAGCCATGTGGGGAGGAGTCTTCCTTGCAAAAGCCTATCCAAGAATCTGATATCAAACTTACTCTTTATCTATGAATAAATCTAAAAGAAACTTTATGTAAATGCCTTTGTAGATAAAGTTATGAAAAGTTTAAACATTAAAGAACACCTAATATATTAAAAATTCACATCGTAATCATGAAATGGATAGCTCAGTTTATAAAGAAATTTGTTTTCTCTGAAGTGATCTAGTGTTTCAATGCAACATTAATCAAAGACTGACATACATATTCTCTTGTAGAAGTCAGTAAAGTGATACCAAATTTTAAATAAAAGAAGAGCCTCCAACCAATAAAAATAAATGGAAAAAAAAAAAAAGAACCAATAAAAATTAGCCAAGACATTCTTCAGTTCAGTTCAGTTCAGTTCAGTTCAGTAGCTCAGTTGTGTCCGACTCTTTGCAACCCCATGAAGCACAGCATGCCAGGCCTCCCTGTCCATCACCAACTCCCGGAGTCCACCCAAATCCATGTCGAGTCAGTGATGCCATCCAACCATCTCATCCTCTGTCGTCCCCTTCTCCTCCTGCCCTCAGTCTTTTTCAGCATCAGGGTCTTTTCTAATGAGTCAGCCCTTCACATCAGGTGGCCAAAGTATTACAGCTTCGGCTTCAACATCAGTCCTTCCAATGAATATTCAAGGTTGATTTCCTTTAGGATAGATTGATTTGGTATCCTTGCTGTCTTAGATTTCCATTTAGTAAATAAATATATATGTAACCATTTTCATATTATACTGGAAAACCAATTCTAGGTGTATTGCAAGGCCAAATTTGAATGGAAACACAGAAACAAGTTTTTCGGGGACCATACACTTGACCTTGACTTAGATGGATCTTTAACATTGGACAGTGAATGTTGCCAGAATTGATGAGTCAGTTCTGAGTCTAGAAATGAAGAGTATTATTTTTTCCATTCACTGACTATGGATCATAGTACTGTGCTGAGGTGATAACCAGGTTAGTTGACCACAGTCTATCCAAATATATATGTAAAACTACATGAAGAAGCTTGCAGGTTCCTCTGACAAGAGTCATATCCACCTGCTAAAGCAGAGCTGCTGAGCTGCTCTGCACAGAGCTGCAAATGCATGAGCGAAACCAGCTTAGAGGACAGCAGCTGAGCTGAGTTCAGGCTGATTGTCAAAACACAGAATCAAGAGACACAGAAATGATCTCTGCATTAAATCCTGAAAGTGGGGAGAGTTTCTTGTATAGCTGTGACTAAGGGTACAATAATGGTCTCCCACAAATAAATCAAAAGAGAAACAACCTAGCTAAAGTATACAAAGTCTTGAAAAGGAGCTTCACAAAGAGAAACTCAAGAAGGTTAAATGTATATAGATGAAACCCTATAATATTCAGGGAAACACAAAATAAAACCATGATGGCTTGGGGGTTAAAGATTGCTGCCATAGTATTTGTGCCCCCAAACTTCCAAACTGGAAAAGGAGTACGTCAAGGCTGTATATTGTCACCCTGATATTTAACTTACATACAGAGTACATCATGAGAAATGCTGGGCTGGAGGAAGCACAAGCTGTAATCAAGATTGCCGGGAGAAATTTCAATAACCTCAGATATGCAGATGACATCACTTTTGTGGCAGAAAGTGAAAAAGAACTAAAGAGCCTCTTGGTGAAAGAGGAGAGTGAAACAGTTGACTTAAAACTCAACATTCAGAAAACTAAGATTATATCATCTGGTCCCATCACTTCATGGCAAATAGATGGGGAAACAGTGGAAACAGTGGCTGACTTTATTTTGGGGGCTCCAAAATCACTGCAGATGGTGACTGCAGCCATGAAATTAAAAGATGCTTACTCCTTGGAAGGAGTTGTGACCAACCTAGACAGCATATTAAAAAGCAGAGACATTACTTTGTCAACAGAAGTCTGTATAGTCAAGGCTATGGTTTTTTCAGTAGTCATGTATGGATGTGAGAGTTAGACTATAAAGAAAGCTGAGTGCCAAAGAATTGACCCTTTTGAACTGTGGTGTTGGAGAAGACTCTTGAGAGTCCCTTGGACTGCAAGGAGATAAAACCAGTCCATCCTAAAGGAGATCAGTTCTGGGTGTTCATTGGAAGGACTGATGTTGAAGCTGAAACTCCAATACTTTGGCCACCCAAAGTCAGCGAAGAGCTGACTCATTTGAAAAGACCCTGATGCTGGGAAAGATTGAGGGCAGGAGGAGAAGGGGACAACAGAGGATGAGATGGTTGGATGGCATCACCGACTCAATGGACATGAGTTTGGGTAAACTCTGGGAGTTGGTGATGGACAGGGAGGCATGGTGTGCTGTGGTTCATGGGGTCACAAAGAGTTAAACATAACTAAGTGACTGAAATGAACTGAACTGAACTGAACTTTACATGTTGATGGTGTTAGAAATGGAGCCTTTGATAGGTCATGATAGTGGAGCTCTCACGAATGAGATTTTAAAATAGCATATTCACATAAGAGACTTGGGAGAGCTTTGTTGCCCCCTCCATGACATTAAGATGCAAAGAGAAGCCTGTGACCTAGATGAGGGCCCTCAACTGACCACACAGGAACCCTGACTCAGATCTCCAGCTTCAAAATTGTGAGAAATAAATTTCAATTTTTCTCAGGCACTCAATCTGTGATATTTTGTTAGAGCAGTTCAAATGGTCTAAAAAAATCACATAATGCAATTTCATCAACTGAGAACAAAGAAAATAAGATGTCATTTGCACGAGATGACAGAATAAATGGCTGACATAACTCTGAAACTAAAATATCTATTTTCTGTCCAACCTGAACCCTCTCCAGCCATGCCGCCTCTCCTGTTGCCACATCAGGAGGAGAAAATCACCGGGAACACACAAAACACATTCATGCACAGAGAAGAACTGGTAACTTGTCTTGACGCAAGGAAAGTCTTGAGAGACAGACAAAGAATGACTCTCGTGAAGGATATTCCTTAGGAGCCCTCTGCCCACAGCCCCCTCATTACCTGTATGTTCTCTTTGATCCGTTTCTTGTTGTAACTCTTGGCCAGAACCACAACCCCACGTTGTATCTGATAACGAAGGGCAACCAGAGCTGGGGTCTGCTTGTGCTTATTGGCAATGGCACAAAGAACTGGGTCCTCCAAGAGAACGGGCAGGTCCAGGTTCACCCTGGAAGGAAATTCAGAAATGCTGAGGAGCTGAGACTAAGTACTCAGTTTGTGAGTAGTTTTACCAAACAGACCAAGTATGTCCAATCTATACCAGTGCTTCTCAAAGTGTGGCCCATGTACTAAGAGCATCAGCATTACTGGGAATCTTGTTAGAAATACAAATTCCCAGCTTAAATGCAGACACACTGAATCAGAAACTCAACTGTGGCACCTCCCAATCTATTTTACAAAGTTCTCACAGTCATTTGGATGCATGTTTGAGTGAGACCAGAACTGCCAAACTCCTGGATTTTTTTTTTTCCTTTTTTAATTCTCATTTGTTGTTTTTCTCCATTCATAGCTCTAAAGTTTGCACAATGGCACAAAAAGAAATAGTGATGGGAAAAGACTGGGAAATTTTTTTTTAATTGTCACTTTTCACAGGTATTGATACAAGTTGAATAGTCCAAAATATAGAACTATTCATTTCATCATTTTTTATATTACTCAATTTTCTATAGATGTTTACAAAAATGATTCATAGTGAAATTTGTTACCATGATAGACCTGGAAGTTACATATTATTATCCCAATTTTAAATAAAAGATATGTGAGGCTTAGACATGTATTTTTAGAAACATGTTCATTGTTTAATAAATAAGTAAATCATGATATAAACTTGTGTCTCTGGTCTCAACTGGGGGATTATATATAGATTTTAAGGCAGACATTTGTTATTGATGGGTCAACAATCTAATACAATGTAGAAAAATTGGCTGGGTGATGGGAAGATAACAGGGAAGGATTCATTCCATCCCTCCCTGCTTATCCCCTGTGCCTATGAGTTATCTGAGTAATATATGATTTAAACTATTTTATCAAAAATTGAATTTTAAATAAATTCCTCGTTCTCTACATTAGGGTTCAATACCATTCTTTTAGTCGTTGGGATCCCAGAGCAGCATAGGCAACAAGAACAATATCATGTGACTTGCAGAAATCCAACAGTTTCCTCTGGTTGAGATAAGGGTGACATTCCACCTGAAGAATGTCAACAGAGAAGAGTGTCAGATTATATGGAAAGATATTATTAATGTGACAGGAAAAGATGTAAGCTGCAAATATCAACACCAAGAGAGAAATAGAGAAAAGTGTGTTTATACAGTTAATTTTATGATAGACATGTATGGGAAAACCAGTTTAAGACTGAATAATCAAAAGGTGGGCTCTACATTTGAGTAAATGTTTCTGAGTAAATATTTCATGTAATGTTAGCATCACCATGAGCCTTTAAATTAACCCTCTAACCTGGATGATTTCCATCATCTCCAGCATATTTTTCTGTTCTTTGCTGCCTGTTGAGACTCATAAATGCTGAGACACCAAGATTTTGGATTCAGCCAACAGAACCCCACACGAATGCTTAACATCCATCTCAGCTGATTTGTCTCTTTATTACTTCCCATTCCAGTTTTTTTTTTTTCAATTAATTGATTTTTTACTGGAGGATGATTACTTTACAGAATTTTGCTGGTTTCTGTCAAACCTCAACATGAATCCATTCCAGGTTTTCATTGTCTTCCTTCCTGCTTGCAGTTCGCTCCAAGTCACTTTCACCCTCCATCTGGTCATCCTTCCATCTCAGGGATATGCCTCCTTCCTCTAGTTCTGGATTCTACCCACAATTTACCAGGAAGACCTCCACACCTATCCACCCAGGCTTTATCAGAGATATCGTTATGGATTTCATTCACAAAGTCCAGAGAGAGGCTCCGCTCTCTAGAATCCTTTGACCCACAAAGGTCGGATGAACAGGAGGAGAGGACAGACAGACATCAGGCTCCAGGGCAGAAGGAGGTTGTGAAGAGCAGGAGGGAGAGGAGCTAAGCTGCTTACCTGGTTGCAGACTGGCTTGTACTTGAGCCCTGGCTTGTTCAGAATCTTCTCCAGCTGCTTGTGGTTGAAGTTGGACACCCCGATGGATTTGGTCAGCCCTGCGTCCTTACACTTCTCAAGGGCCTAGGAGGGAGGGGTGGTGAGCAGTCACTCGGAATGGGCAATAGAACAAGAATAAAAGCTGAAAAAAAATCTGTAAAAAGTGTCATCCAGCAAGAATTAGCATTGATTATCAAGAATGAAAGATGGGAAGAATGGCATGACACAAAAAGAAGAATTGCCATCTCCTCCTTGGAAAACCCTGGAGAACACATATCACATGGAAGGAAATAAATATCTGTCTCACTGTCCCAGATTCTCCTCCTCTGTTCCTCTCTGTGAACATTTCAGCAATGGTTTTCTCCCCACAACCCCAGCATCATATCCCTTAGAGGTCATGAACTGCTGAGTCTGATGGCCCGCAGCCCATTCTCACAGGCAGAAGAATTGATGGAGGTTTCCACTCTCCTGGCTCCTCCTTTAATTCTCTACTCTTGGAACTCACCTCCCAGGTGTGACAGAGATCCACTGAGTCAGCTATCAGTTTTCCATTTTCATCTTTTGGAAATAATTCCTCCCCTGGCTAGAATAGAAGCAGTCATTTTAAACATGTCACAAAATAATTTCTCCACATTTAGCAAGGCTTCCAGGCACCTGGGATTAAACCTACATGAGGTAGGTTTACAACTTTCTAGATACTAACATTTGCAAAGTGATTGCATATGGAGACGTAAGCAAGGTCTTTAGGAGGGAGGCTTATTCTACTTTTTTACACTCAATACGTGTTGTAATAAGTACAATTTTTCTAGGTCCTAAAAAGGACTTCAAGTGACTTCTGTTAATTTTGTCTGTACTTCCCTCTTTTGAAATATCTCTGATCTGAGAATGGCAGTAAGTTACATGGCTTTATTTCCAGAATAAAAATTTCAAACTTGACCTGGGCTAGATAATCAGATTTCCTTTTACCTCTGAGCATCAGATGCCCTAGGGCAGGCACATGAACCAGCAACACTCTCCTCTAGTTGGTACAGAATGTGGAAGATCAAGGTCTCAAAGATCAATGATCTTTGAGGCCATTGTGGAAGATCAAGGGCCTCAAATGGTCATGGCCATGAACCTTGAGCTGCCCCAAGGTCATATTTGCCACCAGTGGAAAATTATCAGTAAAAAATAAGCAAACCATGAGCAACATCCTGATAAGGAATAGAAATCAGTAGAAATTAGGAGATATTTCTGAAGAGTACTGAGAATCCCCAAGCTGTCTGTGGCTATGACTTGTCATCTGCATAGTCCACTAAGCTATTGTGCATCAGATGGTTGGAGCTGCTTTTTGTAACTTGAAATCAAGAGTTCTCAGTAAACCATTCTTAACAGCTAAGTGCAGTCTACAAACCTCATCATGCAGTCAGGCAAGAGAGGAAGCAATCTCTCCCAAGTCCTTACAAAGGAACAAAATTTAGATGCACCCAGAGGGAGCACAACCAAACATGCTCAACTTGAAAGGGTGAAAGACAAGAGAAACTCATCATGTTCAATATAAGGCAGTGTCATGCTCACCACGGCTGCACAAAACTCTTGGTTCATGAAATTCCCAGAGACCCAGGAATCATATTCAGGACTGTGTGCAGAACTGGCCTGCTTCTACTTCCTCAAGTTTTTCTGGCAGAGACTCTCAGATTATTAAATCTTTTCTCTGAGAGGCATGTAAGGGAGTCATGTAAGGGAGTCAAAGAACCTCAGTAAAAAGATGATCACAAATTATTGTTTGGGAGATTCTACTCTAGTGTAATCGTCCCTTCAACCTACTAAGACAAATCTTAATTCAACCATCCATGCAAGCTGATGCACATTCTAACACAAGAAATAAAATTGATGTGATCACACATATTTCCAACCTTCACAGCCAGTGGAAAATGAATAATATAGAGATCAACATAGTCCAGTTGAAGATTTTTCAGTGATTTTTCCAAGGCTGATCGGACCAACTCTTGTCGAAGGGAAGTTAACCAAAGCTGTAGAGATTAAAGAAAGGAAGTTTTATCAATAATACTTCAGGGAATTTTTTTTTTTTTTTTGCCTTACTGTGAGGCTTGTGGGATATTACTTCCCTGACCAAGGATCAAATCTGGGCTCATGGCATTAAAGCACCAAGTCTTAACCACTGAACCACCATGGAATTCTAATACTTTAGGAATTTACCAATAAGCATAGATCACCAAACAAATGATCCTATTATATAATTGTCACCTTGGCACAATCACTTGCATACATGTTCACACATAACATTCATAGCACCTTTGAAGTGTAGAATATGTCTTCTCTCTTCACAGTGCCATCTGCAATCTTGCTTCGAATGGCCTGGCCAACTTGCTCTTCATTTTGGTACACATGAGCACAGTCAATATGGCGGAACCCGACCTCTATAGCGAATTGGGTGACTTCCTGAGCTTCACTCTTAGCAGTCTACATAAACAGAAATGTTGAATATCCACATGATTAAGAGATTGTTAAGGTACAAGCTTTGATCTTCCCAAGGGTCAACTTTTTTTTGTGCCTTTGGTTAGTTCTATATGTGTGGCGATGAACCCATGATAGTTTCCCTGAACATTCCTGGTGAGTTATTCCATGGACACCCAGGAACCCTTCAACCCCAGGCAACCAGTGGTTGATTGCTGACCTCAGAAGACCCAAGAACACCTCCAGGTTCGGTGATTTGCTGTTAGAAGCCAAAAGGCTCAGCTTAAGTTGTAGTCATGGGTAGCATTTATACTGTGAGATGTATACTTACATACAAAGATATAAGGTGCCTGGTAAAAGCAACAAGAAACCAAGTGAAAGCATTTGAGACCTCTGTCTACCAGTGAAACTACACAGAATACACCAAATAAAACTGTATCCATTCAAGGTGTACAAAGTGATGTTCTCACATAAGAGTCCACAGTTAATAATCACCACAATCAAGCTAGGTAACAGATCCATCACCTCCCATAGCTAACTATTAAGGTTGTTTGTAAGAAGACTTAAAACCTTATCTAACAAAATCTCATGTTATAGCACATTATCTTTAACTATAGTCACTGTGCTCTACATCAGTTGTTCAGGCTTATTCATCCCATAACTGAAGGTCTATACCATTGACCAACATCTTTCCATTTTTCCCAGGCTTGACCCAGCTTCTGGTCACCATTTCTCTATTCTCTGCTTCTACAAGTTCACTTTTAGAGAATCCACCTATAAAGATATCATGTAATATTTGTCTTTCTATTTCTGGCTAATTTCGCTTAGCTTAATGTTCTCCCAGTTAACCAGTTGTGTGGTTACAAATGGCAGGATTATTTTGTTCATAATGCTGAATAAATGTTCCTTTTTTTTTTAAGAAATTATTGCTTTATTTGAGAAACTTACTTCCAAATTACTTCTACATATTTTAAAAAGTCATAAAGAGCATCCAAGAGAAAAACATATACAGTTTCCATAGGAATAAGGACAAAAAAAATAGGGTTGATGATTGCCCCAAATGATATTTCCTAAAGGAAAAAAATGTAATATTTAACTTCTCTTTCTCTCCTCTGTCATAGGCCATGGTTCTAGCCTGGTTAATGAACCAAATGACCCTCCTAGTGTCACATGGGGACTCAAAACTTGAGACCCCACATCCCTTTCACTCATGTTATATCCGCTATTTTTATATCTCAACCCTAAACCACTACTCTTACCTCTGGAGGTGCATAGGTTCCAAATCCCAGGACAGGAATGAAGTGGCCATCATTAAGCTTCACTTGCCTTTTGGAATCCATTGCCTGTTTCTCCTCTGAGTAAGCAGACTGATTTTTTTCTTCTTCACTCACAGTTATAAATAACAGGAAGGTAACACCCAGCTGCAAGATCCAATGTTAGCTGACATGTTGTAGGAGGAGCATGACTAAACCAGTGCCCATAGAGTAAGAAGAGAATTGAAATCAGTTAACTTGTTTGATTTTTTTAATCAATGTAACCTTAAGTATCAAATAGTGACGAGATGTGCTGAACAATTTGTAACCGTTAGTTGCACAAGAAACTCTACACAGTAATCTTTTTTATTTTTCTATTATGAAGCCAATCTCAGTCAAACATCAATTGAAACAACTACCTTACAGTACAAACACACTCACATACAAAAGTGTTTAATAAGGAGTTTTCAAAATATTTTCCCTTAATGAAGAATTAAAACTTCAAAAGAACATAAATTTCCTTTTCTACATTTCCCACCAGCAAAATTATTTTGCTTTACAGATCTTACAGTGGTGAAATCCTGAACAGGATACCAAAACCAGACATTTAGCAAAGTCCTTATTGGAAGTTAACTATTAATAGCTTTAGGACACCATACGCAATCTGCAAACAGACTTTGAGTGCTTGTACCTTGTCCGTAGTTATATAACTATTAGAATACTCTCATAACGTAACTGATACATATTTTACATATTTACTTACTGTCTTATTCAGCATTACTCATAAAAGAATAACCTATAAACTTAAATTATAACAAATTCAGGAAGATTAAGGGAAATTATCATGCAATGTTACATGGTTATATTGTGAAGTTAAAAGTTTAATATGTACTTGATGCCAGCAAAATGGTGAGCTCAGTTCAGTTCAATCACTCAGTAGTGTCCGACTCTTTGCGACCCCAAGAATCACAGCACATCAGGCCTCCCTGTCCATCACAAACTCCCGGAGTTTACTCAAACTCATGCCCATCGAGTCGGTGATGCCATCCAGCCATCTCATCCTCTGTCGTCCCCTTCTCCTTCTGCCCCCAATCCCTCCCAGCATCAGGGTCTTTTCCAACTCTTTGCATGAGGTGGCCAAAGTATTGGAGTTTCAGCTTCAGCATCAGTCCTTCCAATGTACACCCAGGACTTATCTCCTTCAGGATGAACTGATTGGATCTCCTTGCAGTCCAAGGGACTCTCAAGAGTCTTCTCCAACACCACAGTTCAAAAGGATCAGTTTTTCGGTGCTCAGTTTTCTTTATAGTCCAACTCTCACATCCATACATGACCACGGGAAAAACCATATCCTTGACCAGACGGACCTTTGTTGGCAAAGTAATGTCTCTGCTTTTTAATATGCCATCTAGGTTGGTCATAACCTTCCTTCCAAGGAGTAAGCACCTTTTAATTTCATGGCTGCAGTCACCATCTGCAGTGATTGTGGAGCCCCCAAAAAATAAAAGTCTGACACTGTTTCCACTGTCTCCCCATCTATTTCCCATGAAGTGATGGGACCAGATGCCATGATCTTAGTTTTCAGAATGTTAAGCTTTAAGCCAACTTTTTCACTCTTCTCTTTCACTTTCATCAAGAAGCTTTTTAGTTCCTCTTCACTTTCTGCCATAAAGAAATTCTCTCAAGGAAAGATGAAAAAGGAGAGAGAAAGCAGCTGAAAAACCTCATAGGAGTTCTGGAAAACAGTCAAACAAAGAACTACAGCAACAAAGTAAACAGGCAATTAGGAAAAATCCAGAACAGAGTGTGACAGGGAATTTCATTGTGTACTCACCTGTACCCTCCACCTGTTTGGAGCAGTGCAGTCTTGATCAGCTCCCAGTTGCCTCCCTCAAACAAAAGTGATCACAGAAAACCTGTGTGCAATGTTCCAACCTACTTGGGGGCTGTTTGGAGATCACTGTCTGTTCCACTTAACTCTAAACTTAAACTGAAGAGCAGCTAGAGGGGCTATTACAGATTCAGGGGGACTATATATATATGGAGTGAGTGTTAGTTGCTCAGTCATGTCTGACTCTTTGCGACCCTATGGGCATGGCCCTCCAGGCTCCTCTGTCCATGGAATTCTCCAGGCAAGAATACTGGAGTGGGTTGCCAGTCCCTTCTCCAGGGGATCCTCCTGACCCAGGGATTGAACCCAGGTTTCCTGCATTATAGGCAGATTCTCTACCATCTAAGCCACTGGAGAAGCCCATATATATGTGGGGCCAAGGACAAAGGAATAAGGAAGGAGACAGAGACTAGACCAAGTATTGGTAAAACCCTGAGTAGAACTGGGGTGTAGATTTGGGTTGGGGGGGGGTAACATAGAGCATTCAAAAACAGTCATGAGTACACCAGAATCAGAAAGCCACCCACGGGCCAGGCAAGATGCTGACTCAGAAATGAACTGAGACCCCTCAGTTTTCCTGTTGGGCTAAAACCAGGACTAGGAGCATACCAAGCAAACCAATGAAGGAAAATCATGACAAGGAACAAATCTACCAAGAGGATTTGCCTTGTTTGTCAAACAAGTTGTTTAAAGTACCCAACTTTAACACCTTCACAAAGGATCACACACAGGAACACATGCACGTATGGATGGGGTAGGGCAACCATCAGAGAGGGGCCAGAGGAGCAGGGTCTGGAGCTCTGACAAGTGTGCCAGAGTTGCACCACATGCACAGGCATCCATGCCAGGGGCTGCTCCAGCATACCTTCCTCCAGCTCTGCTCCTCTCTGGGGCAAAGGTGCCAGTGTCAGGGATGGGGAGGGGGTGCACCCTTAGAAGGGGTGGAACTAAATTGAGGCCAAACTTCATGGGTTCTGCTCCAGCCCGTTGGGACCTACCTAGCCCAGTAGGGTTGGGACAGTCAGTGAGCACAGGAGAAGACTTTGCTCACACTGGGCTCTGGTTCTTGCCTCCCCCAACCCCTCCCATCAAGGTGACAGTTGCCAGCATGCCCTGGGAAGGGGTGACCCTGCCCACCTCAGCTCCAGCTCTGCCCCAAAGCATCTGGGCACACAGGTTGCGCAAAGATGCATCCACACAAGGACACCGCTGTAAGAACAAATCAGGAAACTCTTTCACCTAATTTCATAGAGACAGAGAAAGTAAAGCAAAGTGAGAAGACAGAGGAATTTGTCTCAAATGAAACAATAAGAAAAACACCTGAAAAAATCCACTAAAGAGATAGAAATGAATAATTTACCAAAATAATTCATTTACCAGAATTCAGAATAGTAATTAAGAATGCTTCTCTAACTAGGGAATAGAACATAAAAACATTCACATGATAGGGGTTCCAAAAGGAGAAGAGAAAGGAAAAGGGGTTCAAAATGTATGTGGTGAAATTATGGGTAAAATCTTTCTGAACCTGGGACTTCCCCGGTGGTTCCAGTGATGAGGACTCTGTGCTTCCACTGCAGGGGGCACAGGTTCTGAACCTGGTCAGGGAACTACTTATCAAAGGTTATTTAAACCATGAGACAGGGGATGTTCCTGGATTACCTGGGTCACCCTAGTGTAATCACAAAGTCCTGGGACCTGGGAGGACTGTAGTCAAAGAGAAGGTGGAAAGATAGGAGCATTAGAAAAGAGACTCCAAGATGTGATGTGCTGTCTCTGAAGAGGGCAGAAGAGTCTACAATACAAAAAATGAGGTGTTCAGTCTCTCAGTTGTGTCCAACTCTTTGCCACCCTATGGACTGCAGCACCCTATGGACTATAGCACCCTATGGACTACACCCTCTGTCCTCACTATTTCCCAGAGTTTGCTCAAATTCACTTCCATTGAGTCAATGAAGTCCTCCAACCATCTCTTCATCTGTCAGCCCTTCTCCTCCTGCCTTCAATCTTGCCCAAAATCAGGGTCTTCTCTAATGAGTCAGCTGTTAGCATCAGGTGACCAAAATATTGGAGCTTCAGGTTCAGCATCAGTCCTTTCAATAAATATCAGGGTTGGAACTAGGATTTCCTTCAGTGTTGACTGGTTTGATCTTCTTTCAGTCCAAGGGACTCCCAAGAGTCTTCTCCAGCACCACAGTTCAAAAGCATCAATTCTTCAGTGCTCAGCTTTCTTAATGGTCCTACTCTCACATCCATATGTGACTACAGGAAAAGCCACAGCTTTGACATTATGGACCTTGGTCAGAAAAGTGATGTCTCTGCTTTTCAATATGCTGTCTAGGCTTCTCATAGCTTTTTTTCCAAGGGGCAAGTGTCTTTAATTTCATGGCTGTGGTCACAGTCTACATTGATTTTTAGCCTGAGAATATGAAGTCTGTCACTGTTTCCATTTTTTCCCTATCTATTTCCCATAAAGTTATGGGACCAGATGCCATAATCTCAGTTTTTGAATGTTGAGTTTTAAGCCAACTTTTTCACTCTTCTCCTTCACTTTCATCAAGAGGCTCTTCGGTTCCTCCTCACCTTTGCCAGAAGGGTAGTATCACCTGCATATTTGAGGTTACTGATATTTCTCCTGGAAATCTTTATTCCAACTTGTGATTCATCCAGTCTTGCATTTCACATGATGTACTCTGCATATAAGTTAAATAAGCAGGATACAATAATAAACAGCCTTGACATACTTCTTTCCCAATTTTGAAGCAGCCCATTGTTCCATATCTAATTCTAACTGTTGCTTCTTGGCCTGCATACAGGTTTCTCAGGAGGCTAGTAAGGTAGTCTGGTATTCCCATCTCTTTAAGAATTTTCCACAGTTTATTGTGACCCACACAGCCAAAGGTAAATCCAACTTGTACATTTGGAAGTCTTTGGCTCACATACTGTTGAAGTCTAGCTTGAAGGATTTTGATCATTAATTTGTTAGCATGTGAAAAGGGTGCAATTTGCCATATTTTGATCATTCTTTGCAATTGCCCTTCTTTGGGATTGAAATGAAAACTGACATTTTCTACAGTTTTCCAAATTTGCTGGTAAATTGAGTGCAACACTTTAATGGCATCATCTTTTAGGATTTAAAATAGTTCAGCTTGAAATCCATTGTCTCCACTACCTTTGTTCACAGTAATGCTTCCTAAGGCCCACTAGACTTCACACTCCAGGATGTCTGGCTGGAGGTAAGTGACCACACCATAGTGGTTATCTGGATCATTAAGACATTTGTAGTTAATTCTTCTGTTTATTCTTGCCATCTGTTCTTTTTTTTTTTTTTTTTTTTTTAAGTTGGAAGCTAATTACTTCACAACATTTCAGTGGGTTTTGTCATACTTTGATATGAATCAGCCATAGAGTTACACGTATTCCCCATCCCGATCCCCCCCTCCCACCTCACTCTCCACCCGATTCCTCTGGGTCTTCCCAGTGCACCAGGCCCGAGCACTTGTCTCATGCATCCCACCTGGGCTGGTGATCTGTTTCACCATAGATAGTATACATGCTGTTCTTTTGAAACATCCCACCCTCACCTTCTCCCACAGAGTTCAAAAGTCTGTTCTGTATTTCTGTGTCTCTTTTTCTGTTTTGCATATAGGGTTATCGTTACCATCTTTCTAAATTCCATATATATGTGTTAGTATGCTGTAATGTTCTTTATCTTTCTGGCTTACTTCACTCTGTATAATGGGCTCCAGTTTCATCCATCTCATTAGGACTGATTCAAATGAATTCTTTTTAATGGCTGAGTAATATTCCATGGTGTATATGTACCACAGCTTCCTTATCCATTCATCTGCTGATGGGCATCTAGGTTGCTTCCATGTCCTGGCTATTATAAACAGTGCTGCGATGAACATTGGGGTGCACGTGTCTCTTTCAGATCTGGTTTCCTCAGTGTGTATGCCCAGAAGTGGTATTGCTGGGTCATATTGCCATCTGTTCTTAATCTCTTTTGCTTCTTTTAGGTCCATACTGTTTCTGTCCTTTACTGTGTCCATTACTTTGCCAGATTTACTGAACATGGCCCTGCCCACCAGAGCAAGACTCAGTTTTCCCCATAGCCAGTGCCTCCCATCAGGTAGCTTGCACAAGCCTCTTATCCTCATGACATCCTCTGCATGACATTTTCCCCTGGAATCTCTAATTTTCTGAAGAGATCTCTAGTCTTTCTCATTCTATTGTTTCAATCTATCTCTTTGCATTGTTCACTTATGAAGGTGTTCTTATCTCTCTTTGCTAGTCTTCAGAACTCTACATTGCCTATATATATCCTCTTCAGTTGCCTATATATTTCCCTTTCTCCTTTGCCTTTCACTCCTCTTTTTTTCTCAGGTATTTGTAATGCCTTCTCAGACAACCATTTTGTCTTCTTGCATTTCTTTTTCTTGGTGATGGTTTCAGTCACTGTCTACTGTACAATGTTATGAACCTCCATCCACAGTTCTTCAGGCACTCTGTATCAGATCTAATCTTGAATCTATTTGAAATTTCCATTGTATAGCCATTTGATTTAGGTCATACCTGAATGGCCATCACAACAAACTGTCGAAAATTCTTCAAGAGATGGCAATACCAGACCACCTGACCTAGCTCCTGAGAAATCTATATGCAGGGCAACAATCTACAGTTAGAAATGGACATGGAACAACAGAAAGTTTCCAAATCAGGAAAGGAGTACATCAAGGCTGTATATCGTCACCCTGCTTATTTAACTTATATGCAGAGTACATCATGAGAAATGCTGGGCTGGATGAAGCACAAGCTGGAATCAAGATTGCTGGGAAAAATATCAATAACATCAGATATGCAGATGACACAACCATTATGGCAGAAAGCAAAGAAGAACTAAAGAGCCTCTTGATGAAAGTGAAAGAGGAAAGTGAAAAAGTTGGTTTAAAGCTCAACATTCAGAAAACTAAGATCATGGCATCTGCTCCCATCACTTCAGGGCAAATAGATGGGGAAACAATGGAAACAGCGAGACACTTTATTTTGGGGGGCTCCAAAATCACTGCAGATTGTGACTGCAGCCATGAAATTAAAAAACACTTGCTCCTTGGAAGAAAAGCTATGACACACCTAGACAGCATATTAAAAATTAGAGACATTACTTTGCCAACAAAAGGCCATCTAGTCAAAGCTTTGGTTTTTCCAGTAGTCATGTATGGATGTGAGAGTTGGGCTATAAAGGAAGCTGAACACTGAAGAATTGATGCTTTTGAACTGTGGTGTTGGAGATCACTCTTGAGAATCACCTGGACTGCAAGGAGATCCAACCAGTCCATCCTAAAGGAAATCAATCCTGAATATTCATGGGAAGGACTGATTCTGAAGCTGAAACTCCAATAATTTGGCCACGTAATGTGAAGAACTGACTCATTGGGAAAAACCCTGATGTTGGGAAAGATTGAAGGTGAGAGGAGAAGGGGACAACAGAGGATGAGATGGCTGGATAGCATCACTGACTCGATGGACTTGAGTTTGAGTAAGCTTCAGGACTTGGTGATGGACAGGAAAGCCTAGTATGCTGCAGTCCATGGGGTCACAAAGAGTCAGACACCACTGACCGACTGAACTGAACTGACCTGAATTGCCTAGTTGATTTCCCTAGTACAGGGAGGAACCACAGTCCCACCCATTAGCAGAAAATTGCATAAAAGATTTACTGAACATGGCCCTGCCCACCAGAGCAAGACTCAGTTTTCCCCACAGCCAGTCCCTCCCATCAGGTAGCTTGCACAAGCCTCTTATCCTCATCCATCACAGGGAAGACAGAAGGAGCAAGAATCTCAATACTATGGCCTCCAGAATGAAAACTGCAATCACAGAAAACTAACCAAAATAATCAGACGGATCAAAGCCTTGTGTAACTCCAGTAACTATCAGTTCAGTTCAGTCGCTCAGTCTATAAGTCATGCCATCCAGGGCCACCCACAATGGACACAGGTCCTGGTAGAGAGTTCTAATAAAGTGTGGTTCACTGGAAAAGGGAATGGCAAACCACTTAGCATTCTTGCCTTAAGAACCCCATTAACAGTATGAAAAGGCAAAAAGATATGACACTGAAAGATAAGCACCCCGGGTTAGTAGGTGCCCAACATGCTACTAAGGAAGAACAGAAATGTACCAGTGGAAAGAAAGAAGAGGATGAGCCAACGCAGAACAACACCCAGTTGTGGGCGTGTCTAGTGGTAAAAGTAAAGTCTGATGCTTTAAAGAATGATATTGCATAGGAAGCTGGAATGTTAGGTCCATGAAACAAGGTAAATTGGATATGGTCAAACAGGAGATGGCAAGAGTAAACATCAACATTTTAGGAATCAGTGAACTAAAATGGGCTGGAATGAGCAAATTTAATTCAGATGACCATTATATCTACTACTGTGGGCAAGAATCCCTTAGGAGAACTGGAGTAGCCCTCATTGTCAAGAGAAGAGTCTGAAATGCAGTACATGAGTGCAATCTCAAAAACAGCAGAAGGATCTCAGTTCATTTCCAAAACAAACCATTCAGCATCACAGTAATCCAAGTCTATGCCCCAACTTCAAATCCCAAAGAAGCTGAAGTTGAATGGTTCTGTAGACCTACAAGACCTTCTAGATCCAACACAAAAAAAAAAAAAAAAAAAAGTCCTTTTCATCATAGAGGACTGTGAAGCAAAAGTAAGAAGTCAAGAGATACCTGAAGTAACAGGCAAGTTTGGCCTTGGAGTACAAATGAAGCAGGGCAAAGACTAAACAGAGTTACAAAGAGAATGCTCTGGTCTTAGCAAATACCCTCTTCCAACAACACAAGACCTGGTCTTTAGGAGTTGGAAAAGGCAAGAGAACAGATTTTGCCCTACAACCTCCAGAAAAGAAAGCATGCCTGCTGACACTTCAACTTTAGCCCACGGAACCAGATTTTTAATTTCTGACCTCCAGAAATATAAAATAATGCATTATTTTTGTTTCCATCCACAAAGGTTTTGGTCATTTGTTGTAGCAGCAACACAGAGGTGGTTCAAGTCAGCCCCACCTTCGTCTGCTGCATCATAGGTTTTCCTCTCTCTGCTGGACTGTTCCTCCAACCTCAGAGGCAGGCAGTCATCTGCTGCATCAGGGAAACTTATCTCTTGATTCCACTTCTCTCCTCAGAGACTGCGCAATTCTATCATTCTCATTACAGCAAAGTCTTTGAAAACTGTGTATACTCTGCTTCTCATTGGTCTCTTGCACCATTTCTTGAACCCACCCTACTCAGGGTTTGCCTTCACCACTCTATCAAAGCTGCACTTGACCTTGCCAAGGTTAACTGCCCAATCCAGTGGTCAGTTTCAGTCTTCTCTGACTTGTCCGCTTGTTAGCATTGGTCTCTTTTATCTTCCAAACATCTGCTTCACATGCCTTCTAAGAACAACCCCTCCTTCCTCACTCACCAGTCCTTCTCAGCCTCTTTTGCAGATTCCTCCATATTTTTTTTTAATCACCTTCTTAATGCTGGGTTCTCATGAAGCTTAACTTCCCTATCTATACCACTCACTGTATAACATATCTCTGATTGTCTTGTCTCGTGGCTTTAAGAGGCAACTAAAATTAACAAACCACAAATTAAATATTTTATCTAAACCTTTTCTCTGATAGAATTCTATGTCCAACTGTGTGCATGCATCTTCACTTGGGTACCTAAAGGCATCTCAAAATACAGATCTATAATGGAACTCCTAATCTTCCCACAAAAGTGTGCTCCCCTACATTGTCTCCATCTGAGAAAATGGCATCTCCATTTCCTGTCTCTTAGCCACAAACATCTGGAGTCAACTTTGATCCCCCTTTTCCTTTAACTGGATGTCCAACATGTTAGACAGTCTAATTCATGCTTCCCTTAAAATAAATCCCTATTCTAACAACTCTGACCATATTTACTGCTCCTTCTGTGGTCCAAGCCAACATCATCTCTCACCTAAATTCCTATAGAGTCCTAAAAGAGGGCTCTTTTTTCTCTTTTTTCCTCAACATAACATCCAGGTTGATTTTTTTAAAACTCATGTCTGTTCGTGTAACTGCTCAGCTCAAAACACAAAATTTCATTCTCCATTTCTCTCACAGTAAAGTCCTTTTAAATGCCTACATGACACAGATCCACTGGCGCCACTGGCCCCACTGGCCCCACTGGCTCTCTGGCTTGTCTTAACTCCTGTCTTCTTTCCTCACTAAACTTCACCCACATCAGCTGACTTGCTGGCCCTTAAATGTTACGTGAACACTCTTCCTTCCTGAATTTAGTGTTTTGTGTTCCAGAGAAATGAAGGGAGTCATGATCTCTCTTTCAAGGCTGCTTCTTGTACAATTGAAAAGTTGTGTGGGATGTAGGGAAGTTGGTGTTTCTGCCTAACAGATGTACAGAAATGCAAGAGATTGTGTTGAATTTTCTCAACAGGCACTTACCCATTTCTAACAGCTAAATTCTCCTGATTTCATTTACTGTCTCATCCTCCACTAGACTATAAGCCCAAGAATTTCTTATTTTAAAAGAAAAAGAAGTTCTCATTTTAATTAACATTTATTGATAAAACAATGTATTACTAAAGAACATTCAGTAAAAAGCTTTGCTGAATGAGAGTGAATGGCAACTAATGAAATACTAAGAGAATATATAAGAACTCATCAAAATGCTAAGCATGGGCAGACAATTAAGAAATTAAATAAATGAATAAGATGTGTTGCTTTACAATAAAAAAATAATACTGGATTTTTTTAAATCATATTTTTAGCTTATCAAGATAATTATGCTGTTAAAAAATAAACATACAATCTGCAGATTGAAGATTATTTGTCTTTGTATATAAACACACATAGACATTTGCATAGGATTCATAAAGAAAATGCACCAAAGTTAAGTATTAGCAAATGGTTTAATCATAGCTTATTTTTATTTCCAATCCTTTCCCTTCTGTTTTCCAAATTTTCTGCAATTTGCATGTTTTTTCAAATATCAGAAAGAAAGAGTATTCTTACTTTGAAGTCTTTATTGTTTCATAAACTATTTTTCTTTTTTTAGGGAAAGTCAAGCTTTCAAACATTTGGACACTTCATTTAAGCACCTCCACCAAGTACAAAAATCACATCCCCTAGAAGCAAAAAATTCTTGAAGATCCAGAAGGAAGACTAAGAGTCAATATTCTTCAGAAAATGGAAACTCAGGGTGACCAACACCCCTGAAAGAGAAGGAAGAGGATTAATTTATTAAATCTGTCATATTGCCAGAGAGAGCATTACTCTGTGGAGGCAGTCAGGATGGGCTGAAACTCTCAATCTACAAACACCTCCCTCCTTCTCCCCACCCTCCCCGACAAGCACACATGCAGGTGTCTGCTCCATGTGCACACTGCACCTGCACGTCCAGCCCCAACATTCACGTGTAATATTCATTCCACAGTGATACGCAGTTTGACTCAGGTTACAATTTCCAAGAAGGCACAAGACCTGGGTCTAACTACGGAGATCATTTCAGACACAAGTGGAACTTCCGTCCCTAGATGATGAGAAGGGTCGCAGTGAACAAATTAGCTCCTCTTTTCCACAAATCCATTAATAAGTTGATATTGAGCACCCCCAAAACAGAGTGTCTCCATTAAGGAACTTCTTATCTATTGGAGAGATACCATGTGCACCTGAATAATCATAGAGCAGAGTGGGATTGTTATTGTCTTAATCTATACTGTACTATGTTAAAACATTAGTTATTCAGCAATTAATATTACTGCTGTTTTCCTTGTTTTCCATGTTTCTACTTTTCTTTCTGAAAATGTCTTTTTCAATTCAATTCATTAAAAAGTGAATTCTGAATTATTCCAAGTGCCAGGAGCTGTGCTGTTGACCCAAGCCCACAAAGATGTGTAAGTCTAGGCATTCACAGCCTAATGAAAGAGAATATACAGTTATACTTAAAAGCCTTTAAGTATAGAAATGCAACTATCCACTTTTCTTCAATTATGATGGCTTTTATCAGAACATGATAGTGGCTCAGCTGGTAAAGAATCTGCCTGCAATGTGGGAGACCTAGATCAGTCCTTGGGTTGGGAAGATCCCTTAGAGAAGGGAAAGGCTATCCACTCCAGTATTCTGGCCTGGAAAATTCCATGGACTGTATAGTCCTTGGGGTGCCAAAGAGTTGGACACGACTGAGTGACTTCCACACTTGTCAGAATCATGATATAGCTTTACAAACAATAGGGAGAGTTTTGGGATCTTTCATTTGAAGCATAATCTTTGTTAACCAATAATTTGTATTCCATTCTCTCTAAACTCCCTTCCAAATTTCTCTTCCGTCTCTTCAGTCCCAATATTCTCCTGCAGTAATTAATCACTGGAATCATGTTAGTGACTAAGTCAAAGTCAAGGAGGTGGGGGCTCCCCAGGGGATGGACTTCTAAAGTGTGCTTAGTTGCTCAGTCACGTCTGACTGTTTGTGATGCCATGGACTGTAACCCACCAGGTTCCTTTGTCCATGGGATTTTTCAGGCAAGAATGCTGGAGTGGGCTGCCATGCCCTCCTCCAGGGGATCTTCCCACGCAAGAATTGAACCCAGGTCTCCCGCCCTGCAGGTGGATTCTTTACCATCTGAGCCACCAAGGACTTCTGATGGACAAAAGCTAAAGTGAAGTGAGTCTTTACTCAAGAAACCAGAGACCCAGATGATCCTATCTGGGTGTGTCCTGCTAAGGACCCAGAAGTCACTCACTGGAGGGTCAGTTAAGCTCAGGATCTACTGGTAACTCAGCTTTGTGAGATAACAGGAATGAGGATATGGGAGTTGTAATAAGGAAAAAACATCAGTGAAGAGATTAATTGGAAAGAAATGGATGGTGTCTTGGAAAAGAAATGCCCACTGATGAGAATATCCACCAGACACTTATGAGCAGGCCCATGTGACTTCACAGCACTGTTGCACGTTGGCCTTCATGAAACCCTCCTCAATAAAAATGTCAACAATACATTTTATAATTGTGTTCACAGGATTAACATGAATGCCGGCTTCCCAGGTGGCTCAGTGGTAAAGGATCCACTTGCCAAGCAGGAGTTCCCCAAGGTTCCCTGGAGAAGGAAATGGCAACCCACTCCAGTATTCCTGCCTGGGGGATCCCATGGATTGAGGAGCCTGTTGCGATTCATTCCACAAAGTCCCAAGATTTGGGCGTGAATAAGCGACTAACAGAAGAAAACAAGAATGTAATCCTTGATGGATTCATTAATACATAGTTATTATTAATATAATCATTTTCCCCTGATGTAAAAAGAAATAAAGATTAACCATGTTCACAGGTCGCTGAAAGAATAGTTGGCTGCAGGCACTGTGCCCTTTGTGTTCCCTGGGTTCTGAGCACTGAGAGGAGGTGCACCAGGCACAGGGAATTGGGGCACAAAGGAGTGAATTCACCACGATGTCAACTCTGGGGATTTTACTGATGAGTTGTCCTGAGTCCATCACACTGCTGTTGATCAAAGACGGAACCCTGGAGGAAACCTCTGGTGTGAGGTCTGCAGAAAGTCCCCAGTTACTCTTAAGCAGGAAATCAGCACTGTCTTTCTAGAATTATGCTTTTGAAAAACTTATTTCCCCTGCTGACCCGCCTGCTACAGAAAACAGTGTGTGGGTGAAACATCTGCAAGTCACTTACAGTTGAAAATCACAATATCTTATATTTCTGTCGAGGCCGTCAATTGCTTTCATGTCTTCTGGAGTCAGTTCAAAGTCAAACACCTGGAAGGAAGGAACAATCACATTACCTCTCCCTCAAGGAGCCAGTCTCCCCCTGGGGACTGGAGGATTTTCCAGCTGGATGGAGACAAGAAGAGGGGGCAGGGAAGCCGCATCTGTCCTCAGCTTTCAGGGGAACAAGCCTGGGAACCTCTGCTGAGTTCTCACCTCTCCTTCCCACATCTTCTCCTTCTCTGTCCACCTCACAAACATTACAGTGCATCAGTCCTTTATCTTTCTAAGTGAATCACTTCAGACAGAAAACAAACTAAAATCATTCTTTTCCAATCACACGGCCTTCAGACACTCCTAACTCAATAACTGCAATTGAGCAAACATTAAACTGATTAACTCTTCCCAACATGCTGTAAGGGTGACAGTGATCAGCTAAAGTAGTGTAGGGAGGAGGTTCCCCCTTGAAAGCCTGTTCAGGAATCTGATATCAAACTTACTCATTATCTATGAATAAATCTAACAAAAACTTTATGCAAATGCCTTAGTGGAGAAAATTATGAAAAGTGTTTTAACATTAAAGAACACCTAAGTAATTAAAAATTCACATGATAATCATGAAATGGAAAGCTCAATTTTATAAAGAAATTCATTTTCTCCAAAGTGATCTAATGTTTCAATGCAACATGAACCAAAGACTTGAGCATGTATGCTTTCCTAGAAGTTGGTAAAGTTATACTAAATGTTAAATAAAAGAACAGCTAACCAAAAGCAGCTAAGACAGCTTTAAAAAATAAAAAATTACCATTCTGAAAAGCAAGACTTATTTTCCACTTTAATAACATGGTGCAGAAAGCTGAATAGTTAAATAGAAAAGAGACAACAGAAATGTACTTATGGACACTTGATATATGACTGAGTTGACAATGAAAATCTGTGAGGAAATATGAAACCTTAGCTTTACATTTAAATATACTTAAACAAGTGTGCATCCATTTTCATATTGTCTTAGGTAAACAGTTCCAGCTAGATTATAGAACTAAATTTAAATGGAAACACAGAAACAATTGATCAGGGGACAATTTCCATTCCCCTTACTTGGCCTGACCTGTAACCGGCATTGGACAATGATATTTCCTAGAAGAAGAGGTGACCCAGATCTGAGCCCAGACAGGAAGAGGGCTATTTCCCTAATCACTGGCTTGGGATCATAGCACTGTGCTGAGATGAAAACCAGGTTAGTGGTCCCAGTCTAGTCAAATATTCATAAAAACTATACAGAAAAGGGTGGAGGCTCCTCTGACAGGAGCCTCATCCACCTGCTAAAGCAGAACTGCCCAGCTGCTCGGCATTGAACTGCAAAAGCACAGGAGAGCCCAGCCTAGAGGACGACAGCTTAGCTGAGTGCAGGTTGATTGTCAAACCACAGAATCAAGAGACGCATAAATCATCTCTGCATTAAATCCTGAAACTGGGAAGTTTCCATACAGTTATAGCTAAAGGTACAATAATGGTCTCCTACATAGAAAACAAAGTATAGACAACCTAGAAAAATGGACAAAGTCTTGAAGAGGAACTTCACAAAGACAGAAACTCAAGAAGATTAACTGTATGAAGATGAAATCTTGTTAGTATTCAGGGAAAGGCAAAATAAAAACACAATGGTTTGGAAGTTAAAGATCACTGCCATAATTTTTCTGCCCTCATATTCACATGTTGATGCTGTTAGAAATGAATCCTTTGAGAGGTGATTACATCATGATGGTGGAGCTCTCATGAATGAGACTTAAACAACATCATATTCATATAAGAGAATTGGGGGAGGTCTTTGCCCCCTTCCACCATGTTAAGATATAAGGAATAACCTGTGACTTGGAGCAGCAGCCTCACCTGACCACACAGGCACTCTGATCTCAGATCTCCAGCTTCAGAACTGTGAGAAACAAATTCCAATTTTTTTCTCAGCCATTCAACCTATGGTGCTTTATTAGAGCAGTTCAAACAGTATAAAAAAAATCACAAAATGCAATTCCATAAAGAATGAAGAAAATATTATGTCATTTGCACAAAGTGACAGAATACATTGCAAATGTAATGCTCAAGCTAAAATCTCCATTTTCTGTCCAACCATAACCCTCTCCAGTCATAATGCCTCTCCTGTTGCCACAGCAGGAGGAGAAAACTACCAGGCATTCACACACAGGGAAAGATCAGGTAACATGTTTTGGCCCAAAGATAGTCTGAGGGCTGGACAAAGAATGACCCTCATGAAGGATATTCCCTAGGAGCCCTCTGCCCACAGCCCCACTCGTCATCACCTGCATGTTCTCTTTGATCCACTCCTTGTTGTTACCCTTGGCCAGAACCACAACCCCACGTTGTATCTGGTAGCGAAGGGCAACCAGAGCTGGGGTTTTCTTGTGCTTTTGGGCAATGGCAGAGAGAACTGGGTCCTCCAAGAGAACAGGGTGGTTCAGGTTCACCCTGGAAGGGAATTCAGAAATGCTGAGGAGCTGAGACTAAATACTCAGTTTCCAAATATTTTCCCAAACAGAACAAGAGGTTCACTCTAGACCAGGGCTTCTCAAAGTATAGTTCATTGACCAGCATCATCACTATCAGCTGGTATCTTGTAAGAAATACAAATTCCATGGCAGAGCTGAAAACAAACTGAATCAGAACCTCAACTGTGTCACCTCCTACTCTGTATTTATAAAACTCTGCAGGTGACTCAGAGGCAATATTGAGTTGAGACCAGGACTGCCAAACTCACGGGTTTTTTTTCCTTTAATTTTCAGGGGTTTTTTTTTTTATATAATCAAGGGTGTGAATAGAGAAGCAGAAGGAAAGACCAAAAATTGCTTGTAAATTTCACTTTTTCTAAGGTATTGATAAAAATTGAGAGGTCTCAAAATAACAGACATTTATTTCATCATTATTCTACTATAGATGCTTACAAAAATGGTTCAAATTGAACTTTTTTTCAATCATGATAGAAACCTAGGAGTTAAATACTATTATCTCAACTTTAGACATAAGGTAAGTGAACCTTGGAACATCTGTTTTTAAGAATGTGTTCATTAGTTAATAAGTAGGTCATGACATAAACTTGTGTCTCTGGTCTCAACTGGGAGATTTTATATATAGATTTTAATGCAGACACTTGTTATTCATGAGTCGACAAGCTAATACAATCTAGAAAAATTGGCTGGGTGATGGGAAGATAAAAGAGAATAATTCATTCCATTACTCTCTCTCCCCTCTGCCTATGAGAGTTATCTGAATATTGTATGATTTAAACCATCTCATCAAAAATTGAATTTTACATAAACTCCCTGTTGCTTTCATTAGAGTTCAATACCATCCTTTTACTCTTTGGGATCCCAGAGCACTATAGGCAACAAGAACAATATCATGTGACTTGCAGAAATCCAACAGTTTCCTCTGATTGAGATAAGGGTGACATTCCACCTGTAGAAAACCAATAGAAAAGAGTGTCACGTATTATGGAAATGTAATATTAAATGACAGAGAAAGGGAAAAAGTTTAAAAAATGATAAAGGAAAAACTATAACATTAAATGTAAATTGGAAACATCAATATCAACAGAGAAATAGAGAAAAGTTTGTATATACAGTTAATTTATGATGGACATAGACGGGAGAACCAGTCCGAGATTGACTAACCAAAAGATGGGCTCTACATTTGAGTAGATATTCATGAGTAAAATTCATAGAGTGTTAGCATCACGATGAGCCTTTAACATCATGCTCTAACCTGAATGATTTTCATCATACCAACACATTTTTCTCAACTGTGTTCCCTGTTAAAGACTTATAAACACTGCGACACCAAGATTAAGGATTCAGCTATCAGAACCCCACACAAACCCTCAACACCCATCTCAGCTGCTTTGCCTCTTTATCAATTTATTTCCCATTCCACATTTTCATGGTTTTCCTTCCTGTACAACGTTCACTCCAGGGCACTTTCACCCTGTCATCTGGCCATCCTTTCATCTCGGGGAAATACCTCCTTCCTCTACTTCTGGGTTCTACCAGGAAGATCTCTGCACTTTTCCGCCCAGACATACAGAGATACCATTTGGAATTTTATACACATCATCCAGACAGGAACTCAGCTGTTTAGAATCTCCTGTCCACAATGGCCAGATGAACAGGAGGGGAAAACAGACAGACAGCAGGCTCCAGGGCAAGAAGGAGGTTCTGAGAGCAGGAGGGAGAGGAGCTGAGCTGCTCACCTGGTTACAGACAGGCTTGTACTTGAGCCCTGGCTTATTCAGGATCTTCTCCAGCTGCTTGTGGTTGAAGTTGGACACCCCGATGGATTTGGCCAGCCCTGCGTCCTTGCACTTCTCCAGGGCCTGGGAGGGAGGAGTGGTGAACAATTACATGGAATGATAGAGCAAGAATAAATGCTGAAAAACATCGGTAATCACTGTCATCCATCAAGAATTAGCACCAATTATCAAGAAGGAAAGAAGGGAAGGAGACATGATATAAAAAGAAATACTGTTTGCTCCTTGAACTCTGGAAAAGACATATCACACGGAAGGAAAGAGATGACTGTCTGCATTGTCCCATATTCTCCTCCTCCATTCCTCTCTGTAAACATTTCAGCAATGGTTTCCTCCCCACAAACCCAGCATCCCAGCCCTTAGATTTATGAACTGCTGACTCTGATGGTCCACAGCCCATTCTCACAGGTGGAAGAAGTGAAGGAGGTTCCCACTCTCCTGGCTCCTCCCCAGTCTCTCTACTCCTCATACTCACCTCCCATGTGCGACAGAAATCCACTGAGTCAGCTATCAGTTTTCCATTTTCATCTTTTGGATATAATTCCTCCCCTGGCTATAATAGAAGCAGTCATTTTAGAGACATCACAAAATAATTTCTCCACAGTTAGCAAGGCTGCCTGGCACCAGGTATTAAAACTGCATGAGGCAGGTTTACAACTTTCTAGATACTAGATAATATTTGCAGAGTGATTTGTGTATATAAGCAATGTCTTTAGGAGGGAGACTTATTCTAATATCTTACATTTAATATATGTTGTAATAAGCACAATTTTTCTAGGTCCTAAAAGGGACTTCCTGTGACTTCTGTAAATTTTGTCTGTTCTTGTACTTGCCTGTTTCCAAATGCCTCTATGAGCTGGGAGTGGCAGTAAGTTACATGGCTTTATTTCCAGAATAAAATTTGCTATCTTGACCTGGTCTAGATAATCAGACTCTCTTTTCCCTCTGAGCATCATGTGCCCTAAGACAGGCACATGAATCAGCAAGGCTTTCATTAGGTTGATATGGAATGCGGAAGACCCAGACATGCTCTCATATATTCATGACCATGAGCCTCGAGCTGCTCCAAGGTCAAATTTCCCACCAATGGAAAATGTTCAGTAAAAATAAAGTAAACGATGAGTAATGCCCTTATAAGGGATAGGAAAAGGAGACACATCTGTAGAGTACTGCAACCATCATTTCTGTCTGTGGCTGGAACTTGCCATCTATGTAGACCACTAAGCTATTTTGCATTGGGTGGTTTGAGCTGATTCCTGTGACTTGAAATCAAGTATTCTAAGTAAACCTTTCTTAATGGATAAGTGCAGTCTACAAACCGCATCTGAAGACTAGGAAGAGTGCAGGAAAGTTATTCCAAGTCCCTGTATAGGTACAAGGTTTAGACGCACCCAGAAGGAGCACCACCAAATATGCTCAACTTGAAAGGGTGAAAGACAAGATAAACTCATCATGTTCAATGTAAGGCAGTGTCATGCTCACCACGGATGCACCAAACTCTTGGTTCATGAAATCCCCAGACACTCAGGAGTCATAACAAGGACTGTGTGCAGAACTAACCTACTTCTATTTTCTCAAGTTTTTCTGGCAGAGAATCTCAGAATATTAACTCTTTTCTCTGGAAGGCAGGTAAGGGATTCAAAGAAACTCAGTAAAAAGATGATCACAAATGATTATTTGGAGGATTCTACTCTAGTGTAATCATCCCTTCAACCAACTAGGAAAATCTTAATTTAACCATCCACGCAAGTTGATGCACATTCTAACACAAGATGTAACACTGATGTGATCACACAAATTTCTAACCTTCAGAGCCAGTGGATAATGCATAATATAGAGATCGACATAGTCCAGTTGAAGACTTTTCAGTGACTTTTCCAAGGCTGGTTGGACCAACTCTGGTCGAAAGGATGTGCACCACAGCTGCAGAGGTTAAAGAAAAACAGTTGTATTAAGACTACTTTAGGTAACTTATTTTGGCCTTACTGCAAGGCTTGTCTGATATTACTTCCCTAACCAAGGATCAAATCCAGGCACACGGCATTAAAGTGCCAAGTCTTAAGCATCGAACCACCAGGGAATTCTAATACTTTAGGTATTTACCAGTAAGCATAGTTCACCAAGCAACTCTTCACCAAAGGATCCTATTATATAATTGTCACCTGGGTGCAATCACTTGCACACATGTGCACACACACAACATGCACAGTACCTTTGAAGTGCAGAATATGTCTTCTCTCTTCACAGTGCCATCTGCAATCTTGCTCCAAATGGCCTGGCCTATCTGCTCTTCATTTTGGTAAGCATGAGCACAGTCAATATGGCGGAACCCAACCTCTATAGCAAATGGGGTGAATTCCAGAGCATCCCTTTTAGCAACCTACATAAGCAACAAAGGTAGAAGTTGAATATCCACATGATTAAGAGATTGCTAGGAACAAGCTTTCATCTTCCCAACATCAACTTTTCTTTGTGTCTTTGGTTAGTTCTGTGTGTGTGGTGATGAATGCTTGACGATTTCCCTGAATGTTCCTGGTCAGTGATTAAGTGGACACCCAGGAACCATTCATCCTGAGGTGATCGTGGTTGATTATGGGCATCAGAGACCTCAAGACCTCCTTCAGGTTCATTGATTTGCTGGTAGAACCCAAAGGACTCAGGATAACATTGCAATCATGGATAGGATTTATACTGTGAGATATTTGCAGATAATTGAACAAAGGTGTAAGTTGACCGGTAAAAGCATCAGGAAACTAGATAATTGCTTCTAAGACCTCTGTCTACTAGTGAGGCCACAAAGACTACACCACATAAAAACTGTATGCAATCAAGGTGTACAAAGAGATGTTCTCATATAAGTCACTGTTTTTGTTCAGTCACTCAGTCCTGTTCAATCCTTTCTGACCCCACGGACTGCAGCACTCCAGGTTTCCCTATATTTCATTATCTCCTGCAGTTTGCTCAAACTCATGTCCGTTGTATCAATGATGCCACCCAACTATCTCACCCTCTGTTGCCTCCTTCTCCTCATGTCTTCTGTCCTTTCCTGAAACAGGGTCTTTTCCAACGATTTGGCTCTTTGTATTGTGTGGCCAAAGTATTGGAGCTTCAACTTCAGCATCAGTCCTTGCAAGGAGTACTCGGGGTTGATTTCCTTTAGGGCTAACTGGTTTGATCTCCTTGCTGTCCAAGGCATTCTCAAGAGTCTTCTCAAACACCATAGTTCAAAAGCATCAATTCTTTCCTGCCTATCCTTTTATGGTCCAACTCTCACATCCATACTTAACAACTGGAAAAACCACGGCTTTGACTATATGGACCTTTGTCCACAAGCCAGTGTCTCCGCTTTTTAAGATGATGTCTAGGTTTCTCATAGCTTTTCTTCTGAGGAGCAATCGCCTTTTAATTTCCTGGCTACAGTCACTGTCCACAATGATTTGGAGTCCAAGAAAATAAAGTCTGCCTCTGTTTCCATTTCTCCTCCATTTATTTGCCATGAAGTGATGGGACTGGATAACATGACCTTAGTTTTTTGAATGTTTAATTTTAAGTCAGCTTTTCACTCCCTCTTTCACCTTCATCAAGAGGTTCTCTAGTTCCTCTTACCTTCTGCCATTAGGGTGGTGTCATCTCCATTCTGAGGTTATTGATCTTTCTCCCGGCTTGAGCTTGATTCAAGTTTGAGCTTCAACCAGTCCGCCATTTCCCATGATTATTCTTACCAATGTAAGTATCCATCTTAATGAATTACCAAAATCAACCTAGGTAACAGTTCTATCACCTCACACACCTAAATTTTTTGGGTGTTTGTAAGAAGACATAAGATCTAGTCTACAAAACTAAAGCTATATCCCATTATTTTTAACTACAGTCACAGTGCTTTACATCAGGTCTCCATGATTATTCATCTTATAACTGGTGGTCTGTACCCTTGACCAACAACTTACCATTTTTCCCAGCCTTGACATCAGCTTCTGGTCACCACACCTCTATTCTCTGCTTCTATGAGTTCTATTTTTTTAGATTCTAGCTACAAGGATATTATGCAGTATTTGTCTTTCTATTTCTGGCTTGTTTTACTTGCCTTAAAGTTCTCACCATCCATCTGTGCAGTTGCAAATGACAGGATTAACTTCGTTTTAATGCTAAATAATATTCCATTTCTCTTTATATGATTCAGAATCTTTCCCATTTCAAAGTTTAAAGTGTTAGTCGAGAGAACAGCATCAAAACATGTATATTATCTAGGGTGAAACAGATCATCAGCCCAGGTTGGATGCATGAGACAAGTGCTCGGGCCTGGTGCACTGGGAAGACCCATAGGAATCGGGTAGAGAGGATGGTGGGAGGGGGGATTGGGATGGGGAATACATGTAAATCCATGGCTGATTCCTGTCAGTGTACGACAAAAACCACTACAATATTGTAAAGTAATTAGCCTCCAACTAATAAAAATAAATGGAAAAAAAAAGAATAAATGAATAATACAATAATACTTTTTTAGATTAAAAAAAAAAGTGTTAGTCATTCAGTCATGTCCAACTCTTTGTGACCACATGGACTGTAGCCCATTAGGCCCCTCACAGGATTCTCCATAAGAATACTGGAGTGGGTTGTCATTTCCTTCTCCAGGGGATCTTCCCGACCCAGGGATCGAACTCAGATCTCCCGCATTGCAGGCAGATTCTTAAACATTTGAACTACCCAGGGAAGCCCAAGAAAACATTACAAAACCTGGCCAGTAAGGTAGTAACTTTTGCCTTCAAATGAGAGTATATTTTCTCTGAGAATAAATTTCCAAGCAGAAACAAAAATATAAGGCAAAACACAGCTGGAGTGTTTCTTGCCTGCCATCTAGCAGGCACTCCACAGTATAAAAGCAACTCATTCCCATTATTTTTCATTCACCTCATCTACAGGACCTCCCACCTCAAATACTTCTCTGTGTCATGGCTTTTTGGAAGGAGGAAAGAGTTCTGGAATTCATTAAATATACAGAAAAACCTCACCATTGCAATCACCTTCAAAGCAAAGCAGCTGACAGTATTCTTGACAGCTGAGTCTCACCTCTTCTGCCAAGCTGGGAAAGAGATGGAAACTGGAAGGAAACCCAGAGTAATCTGCAGGTGAGCACAGCTTCAGACCATGATGCAGAGTGAAGGCTGAATGCTTTCTCCTCTTTCATAGGAAATGGTTCTAGCCTGGTTGATGGAACCACGTGACCCTCCCAGAGTCACACAGGAGCTCAGTGCTTGACAACCCAAGTCCCTTCTGCTCATGTCACATCCACTGCTATTTATATCTCAACCCACAACCAGTACTGTTACCTCTGGAGGTGCATAGGTTCCAAATCCCAGGACAGGAATGAAGTGGCCATCATTAAGCTTCACCTTCTGGCCTTTGGGATCCATTGTCTGTTGCTCCTCTGAGTAGGGAAACAGGGATTTTTTTCTTCTCCCTTCAAATATTATTAATAACAAGAGTATAACACCCGAGATGCACTGTCCAGTGTTAGCAGAGACATTGTAAGAGAAACATGATGAAACTTGTACCCATGGAGTCAGAGATGATTGAACACAGTTAACTTGTTTGATTCTTTTTATCAGCATAACTTCAAGAATTATATAATGATGAGATTGGGTGAGCAATTACTGACTATTAGTTAGACTAGAAACTTTCAACAACAATCTTTTTTAATTTTCTATTATGAGGCATAATCTCAATCAAACATCAATTGAAAAAACTACCTTACAGTACAAACACACACACATACACAAATCACACAGTCTGAAAGTGTTTAATAGCATTTTTCAAAATGTTGCCCCTTAATAAAGAATCAAAACTTCAAATGAAAATAAATTTCCACTTTTACATTTCCCATAGCAAAATTATTATGCTTTACAGACCTGACTGGTGAAATCCTGAACAGAAAACGGAAAAGAGACATTTTGGCAAAGTGCTTATTGGAAGTTAATTATTAATAGCCTTAGGATACTATGTACAGTGTGCAAAGGGACTTTGAGTGTTGATTCCTTGTAGCTAGTTATATAACTTTTAGGGTACTCTCATAATGTCACTGATACATATTTTACATAATTTACTAACTTCTCCACATCATTCATAAATGAAAAACCTATCAACAAATTAAAATGCAACAAATTTGGAAAGAGTAACAGAAATTGTGATGCACTGATACACGAGAACATTGTGAAGACAGAATTTAACATGTACAGTGTTGTCAGCAAAATGGTGAGGTGGGAGGACTGAACTCTCCCATGGGAAGACAAGAAAAGAAAGAGAAATTAGCTGAAAAACTTCATAGGAGTTCTGGAAAACAGGCAAACACAGATTGACAGCAACAAAGTTAACAAGCAATTAGGAAAAATCCAGAACAGAGTGGAAGGAAATTTCGTCGTGTATTACTCACCTGTACCCTCCTCCTGCCTGGGGCAGTGCAGTCTTGATGAGCTCCCAGTTGCTTCCCTCAATCCAGAATGATAACAGAAAACCTTATGTGTGGTGTTTCAACCTACCTGAGGACTGTCTGGGAACTAGTGTCTGTTCCACTTAACTCTAAGGTTAAACTGAAGAGCGCCTGGAATGCCCATTGCGGCTGCAGGGGAACTATATATATATATGTGTGTGTATATATATGTATATATATATATATATATATATATATAGAGAGAGAGAGAGAGAGAGCCAAAGACAAAGAACAAGGGTGCAGACATAGACTAGATCATGTATTAAAAGGGCCCTGAATAGAATGGGAATGTGGCTTTGGGGGACACAGTGCATTCAAAAACAGCCATAAATTCACCAGAATCAGACAGTCAGTCTTGGCCAGGTAAGATGCTGACTCAAAAATGAACTGAGTCACCCATAGCTTTCCTGTTGGGCTGATGCCAGGACTAGAAGCATGACGAGCTAACTAGTGAAAGTCATGACAAGGAACAAATCTACCAAGAGTAAGATTTTCCCTGTTATTTCAAGTACCAAACTGAATGCACACACACACAAACACACAAAGGAACACACACACACAGAGGAACACACATCCAGGAACACACACACACAGGAACACACACACACAGGAACACATACAGGAACACAACACACAAAGGGACACACACACAGGGACACACACGCAGGAACACACACACACAGGACACACACACACACAGAGACACACACACAGGAACACACACACACACAGGACACACACACACACAGGGACACACATACAGGAACACACACAGGAACACCCACGCATCTGGACGGGGCAGGGTGGCCATCACAGAGGGCCCCGAGGAGCAGGGTCTGGGGCTCTGATGGTGTGAAAGGGCTGCACCACATGCATGGCCACCTGCACCAGGGGCTACTCCTGCACACCTTCCTCCAGCTCTGCCACCCTCTGGGGCAAAGGTGCAGTGCAGGGGATGGGGGTGCATACTTACAAGGGGTGCACACTTACAGCGAGTGGAACCAGTCTGGACCCAACCCTCAGAGTTCTGCTCCAGAGTCTTGGGACTCGCCTGGCCCAGTAGAGTGGGGACTGACACTGAGCACAGAAGCCTTTGCTCACACTGGGCTCTGGCTCTAGCCTGCCCTTCCCCCTCCCACCGAGGTGACAGTTGCCAACACAACCTGGGAAGGATTGACCTCTGACCTGCTCAGCTCCAGCTCTGCCCCAAAGCCTTGTGCACACAGACTCCACAGGGATGGGTCCACACAAGGACAGCCCTGCAAAACCAGGACAGGTAACTTTTTCACCTAACTTAATAGAAAAGGAGGAATCTAAGCAAAATGAGAAGAGAGAGGAATTTGCATCAAAGGTAACAATAAGGAAAAAAAACTTGAAAAGATCAGATATTGAGATACAGATTAATAATTTACCAAAATAATTTACCAGAATACAGACTCATAAGAAGAATGCTACATTAACTAGGGAATAGAACATACTAACATTCATAGTGTAGGGGTTCCAGAAACAGAAGAGATGGAGAAGGGAGCCGAAAATGTAGGTGTGATGAAATTATGGCTAATAATTCCTTTTAACCTGGGGCTTTCCTGGTGGTCCAGTGGTGAGGACTCTGTGCTTCCACTGCAGAGGGCATGGTTCTGAACCTGGTCTGGGAACGATCTTGTAAAGCTGATTAAAATCTTGAGAGGCAAAATATTCTTGGTTTACCTGGTAACCCTAGTATAATGACAAAGTCCTTACATGTGTGACCTGGGGGGGTTGTATTCGAAGAGAAGGTGTGAAGATAGGAGCAATAGATAAAAGATTCTAAGATGCTACAGTCTGTCTCTGAAGATCTTTGTAAAGTCTACAAGATGAAGATGTAAGAGTTCTCTTGTTCAGTTTCTCAGTTGAGTCCAAATCTTTGCCACCCAATGGATTGCAACACACCAGGTTTCTCTGTCCTTCACTATCTCCCAGAGTTTGCTCAACTCATGTCCATTGAATCAGTGATGCCATCCAACCATCTCATCCTCTGTCCCCCCCTTCTCCTCTTGCCCTCAATCTTTCCCAGCATCGGGGTCTTTTCCAATGAGCTGGTTCTTCACATCAGGTGGCCAAAATATTGGCATTTCAGCTTCAGCATCAGTCCTTCTAATAAATATTCAGGGTTGATTTGCCCAGGATTGACTGGTTTGATCTCCTGGTTGTCCAAGGGACTCTCAAGAGTCTTCTCCAGCACCACAGTTTGAAAGCATCAGTTCTTCAGAGCTCAGCCTTCTTTTCAGCCCAACTCTCACATTCATAATGACTACTGGAAATGCCATAGCTTTGACTCTACAGATCTTTGTCAGCAAAGTGATGGCTCTACTTTTAAACAGGTTATCTAATTTGTCATAGTTTTTCTTCCAAGCAGCAAGCATCTTAATTTAATGGCTACAGTCACAACCTGCAGTGATTTTGAAGGCCAAGAAAATAAACTCTGTCACTGTTTCCATTTTTCCCCCCATCTATCTGCTGTTAACAGATGGAACCAGATGCCATGATCTATCTTAATTTTTCAAATATTGAGATTTAAGCCAGTTATTTCTCTCTCCACTTTCACCTCCATCAAGAGACTCTTTAGTTCCTGTTTGCTTTCTGCCATTAAAAGAAAGAAAGAAAGTGAAGATGCTCAATTGTGTCCAACACTTTGCAACCCCATATACTGTAGCATACCGTGCTCCTCCGTCCATGGGATTTTCCAGGCAAGAGTACTGGAGTGGGTTGCCATTTTCTTCTCCAGAGGATCTTCCCAACCCAGGGATCAAACCTGGGTGTCCCACATTGTAGGCAGATGCTTTACCATCTGAGCCACCATGGAAGCCTTTTCTGCCATTAAGGTGACATCATCTGTGTATCTGAGGTTACTGATATTTCTCCCAGCAATCTTCAACCCACCTTGTGATTCATCCAACTTGGCATTCCACATATGTACTCTGCATATAAATTAAATAAGCAGGGTGAAAATATACAGCTTTGATGTAGCCCTCTCCCAATTTGGAACCAGTCCATTGTTTCATATCCAGTTCTAACTGTTGCTTCTTGGCCTGCATACAGGTTTCCCAGGAGCCAGGTAAGGTGGTCTGGTATTTCCATCTGTATAAGAATTTTCCACAGTTTGTTGTGATCCACACAGTCAGGGCTTTAGCATAGTCAATGCAACAGAAGTAGATGTTTTTTCTGGAATTCTCTTGCTTTTTCTATGATCCAATGGATGTCGGCAGTTTGATCTCTGGTTCCTCTGCTTTTTCTAAATCCAGCTTGTACATCTGGAAGGTCTCAGTTAACATACCACTGAAGCCTAGCATCAAGGATTTTCAGCATTACCTTGCTACTACGTGAAATGAGTGCAATTGTGCAGTAGTTTGAATGTTCTTTGGCATTGCCCTTCTTTGGGATTGGAATGAAAACTCACCTCTTCCAGTCCTGAGGCCACTGCTGAGTTTTCCAAATTTGCTTGGCTATTGAGTGCAGCACTTCCACAGCATTATCTTTTAGGATTTGGAATAACTCAGCTGGAATTCCATCACCTCCACTAGTTTCATTCATAGTGATTCTTTCTAAGGCCCATTTGACTTTGCATTCCATGATGTCTGGCTCT